>NW_028230456.1:0-255934 GCF_043228905.1 Azolla caroliniana
AAATTTGCTAATTTCGTCATGTCTCTCGACCTGAGTTTCAAAATCTTGATTTTTTAATTCTATATCATAGCTAGCATTGTTAGCTTCGATTCGCATGTTTGAACACAAAAATCCGATATCACACTCGCTAGGTATGACCATTTTAATTTACTCAAGGGCTCCTCTCAACTCACTCCTCAAATTTGCTAATTTCGTCATGTCTCTCGACCTTAGTTTTAAAATCTTGATTTGTTAATTCCATATTATTGCTAGCGTTGTTAGCTTCGATTCGCATGTTTGTACACAAAAATCCGATATCACACGAGCTAGGTATGAACATTTTTATTTACTCAAGGGCTCCTCTCAACTCCCTCGTCAAGGTTGCTAATTTCGTCATGTCTCTCGACCTGAGTTTCAAAATCTTGATTTTTTAATTCCATATCATAGCTAGCGTTGTTAGCTTCGATTCGCATGTTTGAACACAAAAAACCGATATCACACGAGCCAGGTATGAACATTGTAATTTACCTAATAGCTCTTCTTAACTCGCTCCTCAAATTTGGTAATTTCGTCATGTCTCTCGACCTGAGTTTCAAAATCTTGATTTTTTAATTCCATATCATAGCTAGCGTTGTTAGCTTCGATTCGCATGTTTGAACACAAAAATCCGATATCACACTCGCTAGGTATGAACATTTTAATTCACTCAAGGGCTCCTCTCAACTCACTCCTCAAAATTTGCTAATTTCGTCATGTCTCTCGACCTGAGTTTCAAAATCTTGAGTTTTTAATTCCATATCATAGCTAGCGTTGTTAGCTTCGATTCGCATGTTTGTACACAAAAATCCGATATCACACTCGCTAGGTATGACCATTTTAATTTACTCAAGGGCTCCTCTCAACTCACTCCTCAAATTTGCTAATTTCGTCATGTCTCTCGACCTGAGTTTCAAAATCTTGATTTTTTAATTCTATATCATAGCTAGCATTGTTAGCTTCGATTCGCATGTTTGAACACAAAAATCCGATATCACACTCGCTAGGTATGACCATTTTAATTTACTCAAGGGCTCCTCTCAACTCACTCCTCAAATTTGCTAATTTCGTCATGTCTCTCGACCTTAGTTTTAAAATCTTGATTTGTTAATTCCATATTATTGCTAGCGTTGTTAGCTTCGATTCGCATGTTTGTACACAAAAATCCGATATCACACGAGCTAGGTATGAACATTTTTATTTACTCAAGGGCTCCTCTCAACTCCCTCGTCAAGGTTGCTAATTTCGTCATGTCTCTCGACCTGAGTTTCAAAATCTTGATTTTTTAATTCCATATCATAGCTAGCGTTGTTAGCTTCGATTCGCATGTTTGAACACAGAAAACCGATATCACACGAGCCAGGTATGAACATTGTAATTTACCTAATAGCTCTTCTTAACTCGCTCCTTAAATTTGGTAATTTCGTCATGTCTCTCGACCTGAGTTTCAAAATCTTGATTTTTTAATTCCATATCATAGCTAGCGTTGTTAGCTTCGATTCGCATGTTTGAACACAAAAATCCGATATCACACTCGCTAGGTATGAACATTTTAATTCACTCAAGGGCTCCTCTCAACTCACTCCTCAAAATATGCTAATTTCGTCATGTCTCTCGACCTGAGTTTCAAAATCTTGATTTCTTAATTCCATATCATAGCTAGCGTTGTTAGCTTCGATTCGCATGTTTGAACACAAAAATCCGATATCACACTCGCTAGGTATGACCATTTTAATTTACTCAAGGGCTCCTCTCAACTCACTCCTCAAATTTGCTAATTTCGTCATGACTCTCGACCTGAGTTTCAAAATCTTGATTTTTCAGTTCCATATCATAGCTAGCGTTGTTAGCTTCGATTCGCATGTTTGTACACAAAAATCCGATATCACACTCGCTAGGTATGACCATTTTAATTTACTCAAGGGCTCCTCTCAACTCACTCCTCAAATTTGCTAATTTCGTCATGTCTCTCGACCTGAGTTTCGAAATCTTGATTTCTTAATTCCATATCATAGCTAGCGTTGTTAGCTTCGATTCGCATGTTTGAACACAAAAATCCGATATCACAC
Source organism: Azolla caroliniana (assembly GCF_043228905.1). Taxonomy (NCBI): domain Eukaryota; kingdom Viridiplantae; phylum Streptophyta; class Polypodiopsida; order Salviniales; family Salviniaceae; genus Azolla; species Azolla caroliniana. The sequence goes on from NW_028230456.1 coordinate 2,085, forward strand.
GAGCCAGGTATGAACATTGTAATTTACCTAATAGCTCTTCTTAACTCGCTCCTCAAATTTGGTAATTTCGTAATGTCTCTCGACCTGAGTTTCAAAATCTTAATTTTTTAACTCCATATCATAGCTAGCGTTGTTAGCTTCGATTCGCATGTTTGTACACAAAAATCCGATATCACACTCGCTAGGTATGAACATTTTAATTTACTCAAGGGCCCCTCTCAACTCCCTCCTCGAATTTGCTAATTTCGTCATGTCTCTCGACCGGAGTTTCAAAATCTTGATTTTTTAATTCCATATCATAGCTAGCGTTGTTAGCTTCGATTCGCATGTTTGTACACAAAAATCCGATATCACACTCGCTAGGTATGACCATTTTAATTTACTCAAGAGCTCCTCTCAACTCACTCCTCAAATTTGGTAATTTCGTCATGTCTCTCGACCTGAGTTTCAAAATCTTGTTTTTTTCAATTCTATATCATAGCTAGCGTTGTTAGCTTCGATTCGCATGTTTGAACACAAAAAACCGATATCACACGAGCCAGGTATGAACATTGTAATTTACCTAATAGCTCTTCTTAACTCGCTCCTCAAATTTGGTAATTTCGTCATGTTTCTCGACCTGAGTTTCAAAATCTTGATTTTGTAATGCCATATCATAGCTAGCGTTGTTAGCTTCGATTCGCATGTTTGAACACAAAAATCCGATATCACACGAACAAGGTATGAACATTGTAATTTACCTACTAGCTCTTCCCAACTCCCTCCTCAAATTTGGAAATTTCGTCATGTCTCTCGACTTGAGTTTCAAAATCTTGATTTTTTAATTCCATATCATAGCTAGCGTTGTTAGCTTCGATTCGCATGTTTGTACACAAAATTCCGATATCACACTCGCTAGGTATGACCATTTTAATTTACTCAAGGGCTCCTCTCAACTCACTCCTCAAATTTGCTAATTTCGTCATGTCTCTCGACCTGAGTTTCAAAATTTTGATTTTTTAATTCCATATCATAGCTAGCGTTGTTAGCTTCGATTCGCATGTTTGAACACAAAAATCCGATATCACACGAGGTAGGTATGAACATTTTTATTTACTCAAGGGCTCCTCTCAACTTCCTCGTCAAGGTTGCTAATTTCGTCATGTCTCTCGACCTGAGTTTCAAAATCTTGATTTTTTAATTCCATATCATAGCTAGCGTTGCTAGCTTCGATTCGCATGTTTGAACACAAAAATCCGATATCACGCTCGCTAGGTATGAACATTTTCATTTACTCAAGGGCTCCTCTCAACTCACTCCTCAAATTTGCTAATTTCGTCATGTCTCTCGACCTGAGTTTCAAAATCTTGATTTTTCAATTCCATATCATAGCTAGCGTTGTCAGCTTCGATTCGCATGTTTGAACACAAAAATCCGATATCACACGAGCCAGGTATGAACATTTTAATTCACTCACGCGCTCTTCCAACCTCACTCCTCATATTTGGTAATTTCTTCATGTCTCTCGACCTGAGTTTCAAAATCTTGATTTTTTAATTCCATATCATTGCTAGCGTTGTTAGCTTCGATTCGCATGTTTGTACACAAAAATCCGATATCACACTCGCTAGGTATGAACATTTTAATTTACTCAAGGGCTCCTCTCAACTCACTCCTCAAATTTGCTAATTTTGTCATGTCTCTCGACCTGAGTTTCAAAATCTTGATTTTTTAATTCCATATCATAGCTAGCGTTGTTAGCTTCGATTCGCATGTTTGTACACAAAAATCCGATATCACACTCGCTAGGTATGACCATTTTAATTTACTCAAGGGCTCCTCTCAACTCACTCCTCAAATTTGCTAATTTCGTCATGTCTCTCGACCTGAGTTTCAAAATCTTGATTTTTTAATTCCATATCATAGCTAGCGTTGTTAACTTCGATTCGCATGTTTGTACACAAAATTCCGATATCACACTCGCTAGGTATGAACATTTTAATTTACTCAAGGGCTCCTCTCAACTCACTCCTCAAAGTTGGTAATTTCGTCATGTCTCTCGACCTGAGTTTCAAAATCTTGATTTTTTAATTCCATATCATAGCTAGTGTTGTTAGCTTCGATGCGCATGTTTGAACACAAAAATCCGATATCACACGAGCCAGGTATGAACATTTTAATTCACTCACGCGCTCTTCCTAACTCCCTCCTCAAATTTGGAAATTTCGTCATGTCTCTCGACCTGAGTTTCAAAATCTTGATTTTTTAATTCCATATCATAGCTAGCGTTGTTAGCTTCGATTCGCATGTTTGTACACAAAATTCCGATATCACACTCGCTAGGTATGACCATTTTAATTTACTCAAGGGCTCCTCTCAACTCACTCCTCAAATTTGCTAATTTCGTCATGACTCTCGACCTGAGTTTCAAAATCTTGATTTTTCAGTTCCATATCATAGCTAGCGTTGTTAGCTTCGATTCGCATGTTTGTACACAAAAATCCGATATCACACTCGCTAGGTATGACCATTTTAATTTACTCAAGGGCTCCTCTCAACTCACTCCTCAAATTTGCTAATTTCGTCATGTCTCTCGACCTGAGTTTCGAAATCTTGATTTCTTAATTCCATATCATAGCTAGCGTTGTTAGCTTCGATTCGCATGTTTGAACACAAAAATCCGATATCACACGAGCCAGGTATGAACATTGTAATTTACCTAATAGCTCTTCTTAACTCGCTCCTCAAATTTGGTAATTTCGTAATGTCTCTCGACCTGAGTTTCAAAATCTTAATTTTTTAACTCCATATCATAGCTAGCGTTGTTAGCTTCGATTCGCATGTTTGTACACAAAAATCCGATATCACACTCGCTAGGTATGAACATTTTAATTTACTCAAGGGCCCCTCTCAACTCCCTCCTCGAATTTGCTAATTTCGTCATGTCTCTCGACCGGAGTTTCAAAATCTTGATTTTTTAATTCCATATCATAGCTAGCGTTGTTAGCTTCGATTCGCATGTTTGTACACAAAAATCCGATATCACACTCGCTAGGTATGACCATTTTAATTTACTCAAGAGCTCCTCTCAACTCACTCCTCAAATTTGGTAATTTCGTCATGTCTCTCGACCTGAGTTTCAAAATCTTGTTTTTTTCAATTCTATATCATAGCTAGCGTTGTTAGCTTCGATTCGCATGTTTGAACACAAAAAACCGATATCACACGAGCCAGGTATGAACATTGTAATTTACCTAATAGCTCTTCTTAACTCGCTCCTCAAATTTGGTAATTTCGTCATGTTTCTCGACCTGAGTTTCAAAATCTTGATTTTGTAATGCCATATCATAGCTAGCGTTGTTAGCTTCGATTCGCATGTTTGAACACAAAAATCCGATATCACACGAACAAGGTATGAACATTGTAATTTACCTACTAGCTCTTCCCAACTCCCTCCTCAAATTTGGAAATTTCGTCATGTCTCTCGACTTGAGTTTCAAAATCTTGATTTTTTAATTCCATATCATAGCTAGCGTTGTTAGCTTCGATTCGCATGTTTGTACACAAAATTCCGATATCACACTCGCTAGGTATGACCATTTTAATTTACTCAAGGGCTCCTCTCAACTCACTCCTCAAATTTGCTAATTTCGTCATGTCTCTCGACCTGAGTTTCAAAATTTTGATTTTTTAATTCCATATCATAGCTAGCGTTGTTAGCTTCGATTCGCATGTTTGAACACAAAAATCCGATATCACACGAGGTAGGTATGAACATTTTTATTTACTCAAGGGCTCCTCTCAACTTCCTCGTCAAGGTTGCTAATTTCGTCATGTCTCTCGACCTGAGTTTCAAAATCTTGATTTTTTAATTCCATATCATAGCTAGCGTTGCTAGCTTCGATTCGCATGTTTGAACACAAAAATCCGATATCACGCTCGCTAGGTATGAACATTTTCATTTACTCAAGGGCTCCTCTCAACTCACTCCTCAAATTTGCTAATTTCGTCATGTCTCTCGACCTGAGTTTCAAAATCTTGATTTTTCAATTCCATATCATAGCTAGCGTTGTCAGCTTCGATTCGCATGTTTGAACACAAAAATCCGATATCACACGAGCCAGGTATGAACATTTTAATTCACTCACGCGCTCTTCCAACCTCACTCCTCATATTTGGTAATTTCTTCATGTCTCTCGACCTGAGTTTCAAAATCTTGATTTTTTAATTCCATATCATTGCTAGCGTTGTTAGCTTCGATTCGCATGTTTGTACACAAAAATCCGATATCACACTCGCTAGGTATGAACATTTTAATTTACTCAAGGGCTCCTCTCAACTCACTCCTCAAATTTGCTAATTTTGTCATGTCTCTCGACCTGAGTTTCAAAATCTTGATTTTTTAATTCCATATCATAGCTAGCGTTGTTAGCTTCGATTCGCATGTTTGTACACAAAAATCCGATATCACACTCGCTAGGTATGACCATTTTAATTTACTCAAGGGCTCCTCTCAACTCACTCCTCAAATTTGCTAATTTCGTCATGTCTCTCGACCTGAGTTTCAAAATCTTGATTTTTTAATTCCATATCATAGCTAGCGTTGTTAACTTCGATTCGCATGTTTGTACACAAAATTCCGATATCACACTCGCTAGGTATGAACATTTTAATTTACTCAAGGGCTCCTCTCAACTCACTCCTCAAAGTTGGTAATTTCGTCATGTCTCTCGACCTGAGTTTCAAAATCTTGATTTTTTAATTCCATATCATAGCTAGTGTTGTTAGCTTCGATGCGCATGTTTGAACACAAAAATCCGATATCACACGAGCCAGGTATGAACATTTTAATTCACTCACGCGCTCTTCCTAACTCCCTCCTCAAATTTGGAAATTTCGTCATGTCTCTCGACCTGAGTTTCAAAATCTTGATTTTTTAATTCCATATCATAGCTAGCGTTGTTAGCTTCGATTCGCATGTTTGTACACAAAATTCCGATATCACACTCGCTAGGTATGACCATTTTAATTTACTCAAGGGCTCCTCTCAACTCACTCCTCAAATTTGCTAATTTCTTCATGTCTCTCGACCTGAGTTTCAAAATCTTGATTTCTTAATTCCATATCATAGCTAGCGTTGTTAGCTTCGATTCGCATGTTTGAACACAAAAATCCGATATCACACGAGCCAGGTATGAACATTTTAATTCACTCACGCGCCCTTCCAACCTCACTCCTCAAATTTGGTAATTTCTTCATGTCTCTCGACCTGAGTTTCAAAATCTTGATTTTTTAATTCCATATCATAGCTAGCGTTGTTAGCTTCGATTCGCATGTTTGTACACAAAAATCCGATATCACACTCGCTAGGTATGACCATTTTAATTTACTCAAGGGCTCCTCTCAACTCACTCCTCAAACTTGCTAATTTCGTCATGACTCTCGACCTGAGTTTCAAAATCTTAATTTTTCAGTTCCATATCATAGCTAGCGTTGTTAGCTTCGATTCGCATGTTTGTACACAAAAATCCGATATCACACTCGCTAGGTATGACCATTTTAATTTACTCAAGGGCTCCTCTCAACTCACTCCTCAAATTTGCTAATTTCGTCATGTCTCTCGACCTGAGTTTCAAAATCTTGATTTCTTAATTCCATATCATAGCTAGCGTTGTTAGCTTCGATTCGCATGTTTGAACACAAAAATCCGATATCACACGAGCCAGGTATGAACATTTTAATTCACTCACACGCTCTTCCAACGTCACTCCTCAAATTTGGTAATTTCATCATGTCTCTCGACTGGAGTTTCAAAATCTTGATTTTGTAATTCAATATCATAGCTAGCGTTGTTAGCTTCGATTCGCAGGTTTGAACACAAGAATCCGATATCACACGAGCCAGGTATGAACATTTTAATTCACTCACGCGCTCTTCCAACCTCACTCCTCAAATTTGGTAAGTTCGTCATGTCTCTCGCCTGGAGTTTCAAAATCTTGATTTTGTAATTCCATATCATACCTAGTGTTGTTAGCTTCGATTCGCAGGTTTGAACACAAAAATCCGATATCACACGAGGCAGGTATGCACATTTTAATTCACTCACGCGCTCTTCCAACCTCACTCCTCAAATTTGGTAATTTCTTCATGTCTCTCGACCTGAGTTTCAAAATCTTGATTTTTTAATTCCATATCATAGCTAGCGTTGTTAGCTTCGATTCGCATGTTTGTACACAAAAATCCGATATCACACTCGCTAGGTATGACCATTTTAATTTACTCAAGGGCTCCTCTCAACTCACTCCTCAAATTTGCTAATTTCGTCATGTCTCTCGACCTGAGTTGCAAAATCTTGATTTTTTAATTCCATATCATAGCTAGCGTTGTTAGCTTCGATTCCCATGTTTGAACACAAAAATCTGATATCACACTCGCTAGGTATGACCATTTTAATTTACTCAAGGGCTCCTCTCAACTCACTCCTCAAATTTGCTAATTTCGTCATGTCTCTCGACCTTAGTTTTAAAATCTTGATTTTTTAATTCCATATCATAGCTAGCGTTCTTAGCTTCGATTCGCATGTTTGAACACAAAAATCCGATATAACACGAGCTAGGTATGAACATTTTTATTTACTGAAGGGCTCCTCTCAACTTCCTCGTCAAGGTTGCTAATTTCGTCATGTCTATCGACCTGAGTTTCAAAATCTTGATTTTTTAATTCCATATCATAGCTAGCGTTGTTAGCTTCGATTCGCATGTTTGAACACAAAAATGCGATATCACACGAGCCAGGTATGAACATTTTAATTCACTCACGCGCTCTTCCAACCTCACTCCTCAAATTTGCTAATTTCGTCATGTCTCTCGACCTGAGTTTCAAAATCTTGATTTTTTAATTGCATATCATAGCTAGCGTTGTTAGCTTCGATTCGCATGTTTGAACACAAAAATCCGATATCACACGAGCCAGTCATGAACATTTTAATTCACTCACGCGCTCTTCCAACCTCACTCCTCAAATTTTGTAATTTCATCATGTCTCTCGACCTGAGTTTCAAAATCTTGATTTTTTAATTCCATATCATAGCTAGCGTTGTTAGCTTCGATTCGCATGTTTGTACACAAAATTCCGATATCACACTCGCTAGGTATGACCATTTTAATTTACTCAAGGGCTCCTCTCAACTCACTCCTCAAATTTGCTAATTTCGTCATGTCTCTCGACCTGAGTTTCAAAATTTTGATTTTTTAATTCCATATCATAGCAAGCGTTGTTAGCTTCGATTCGCATGTTTGAACACAAAAATCCGATATCACACGAGGTAGGTATGAACATTTTTATTTACTCAAGGGCTCCTCTCAACTTCCTCGTCAAGGTTGCTAATTTCGTCATGTCTCTCGACCTGAGTTTCAAAATCTTGATTTTTTAATTCCATATCATAGCTAGCGTTGCTAGCTTCGATTCGCATGTTTGAACACAAAAATCCGATATCACGCTCGCTAGGTATGAACATTTTAATTTACTCAAGGGCTCCTCTCAACTCACTCCTCAAATTTGCTAATTTCGTCATGTCTCTCGACCTGAGTTTCAAAATCTTGATTTTTCAATTCCATATCATAGCTAGCGTTGTCCGCTTCGATTCGCATGTTTGAACACAAAAATCCGATATCACACGAGCCAGGTATGAACATTTTAATTCACTCACGCGCTCTTCCAACCTCACTCCTCATATTTGCTAATTTCGTCATGTCTCTCGACCTGAGTTTCAAAATCTTGATTTTTCAATTCCATATCATAGCTAGCGTTGTTAGCTTCGATTCGCATGTTTGTCCACAAAAATCCGATATCACACTCGCTAGGTATGACCATTTTAATTTACTCAAGGGCTCCTCTCAACTCACTCCTCAAATTTGCTAATTTCGTCATGTCTCTCGACCTGAGTTTCAAAATTTTGATTTTTTAATTCCATATCATAGCAAGCGTTGTTAGCTTCGATTCGCATGTTTGAACACAAAAATCCGATATCACACGAGCTAGGTATGAACATTTTTATTTACTCAAGGGCTCCTCTCAACTTCCTCGTCAAGGTTGCTAATTTCGTCATGTCTCTCGACCTGAGTTGCAAAATCTTGATTTTTTAATTCCATATCATAGCTAGCGTTGTTAGCTCGATTCGCATGTTTGAACACAAAAATCCGATATCACGCTCGCTAGGTATGAACATTTTAATTTACTCAAGGGCCCCTCTCAACTCCCTCCTCAAATTTGGTAATTTCGTCATGTCTCTCGACCTGAGTTTCAAAATCTTGATTTTTTAATTCCATATCATAGCTAGCGTTGTTAGCTTCGATTCGCATGTTTGTACACAAAAATCCGTTATCACACTCGCTATGTATGAACATTTTAATTTACTCAAGGGCTCCTCTCAACTCACTCCTCAAATTTGGTAATTTCGTCATGTCTCTCGACCTGAGTTTCGAAATCTTGATTTTTCAATTCCATATCATAGCTAGCGTTGTTAGCTTCGATTCGCATGTTTGAACACAAAAATCCGATATGACACGAGCCAGGTATGAACATTTTAATTCACTCACGCGCTCTTCCAACCTCACTCCTCAAATTTGGTAATTTCATCATGTCTCTCGACTGGAGTTTCAAAATCTTGATTTTGTAATTCCATATCATAGCTAGCGTTGTTAGCTTCGATTCGCATGTGTGAACACAAAAATCCGATATCACACGAGCCAGGTATGAACATTTTAATTAAGTCACGCGCTCTTCCAACCTCACTCCTCAAATTTGGTAATTTCATCATGTCTCTCGACTGGAGTTTCAAAATCTTGATTTTGTAATTCCATATCATAGCTAGGGTTGTTAGCTTCGATTCGCATGTTTGAACACAAAAATCCGATATCACGCTCGCTAGGTATAAACATTTTAATTTAGTCAAGGGCTCCTCTCAACTCACTCCTCAAATTTGCTAATTTCGTCATGCCTCTCGACCTGATTTTCAAAATCTTGATTTTTTAATTCCATATCATAGCTAGCGTTGTTAGCTTCGATTCGCATGTTTGTACACAAAATTCCGATATCACACGAGCCAGGTATCAACATTGTAATTTACCTAATAGCTCTTCTTAACTCCCTCCTCAAATTTGGAAATTTCGTCATGTCTCTCGACCTGAATTACAAAAACTTGATTTTTTAATTCCATATCATAGCTAGCGTTGTTAGCTTCTATTCGCATGTTTGAACACAAAAATCCGATATCACACTCGCTAGGTATGACCATTTTAATTTACTCAAGGGCTCCTCTCAACTCACTCCTCAAAGTTGGTAATTTCGTCATGTCTCTCGACCTGAGTTTCAAAATCTTGATTTTTTAAGACCATATCATAGCTAGCGTTGTTAGCTTCGATTCCAATGTTTGAACACAAAAATCCGATATCACACGAGCCAGGTATCAACATTGTAATTTACCTAATAGCTCTTCTTAACTCCCTCCTCAAATTTGGAAATTTCGTCATGTCTCTCGACCTGAATTACAAAAACTTGATTTTTTAATTCCATATCATAGCTAGCGTTGTTAGCTTCTATTCGCATGTTTGAACACAAAAATCCGATATCACGCTCGCTAGGTATGAACATTTTAATTTAGTCAAGGGCTCCTCTCAACTCACTCCTCAAATTTGCTAATTTCGTCATGCCTCTCGACCTGATTTTCAAAATCTTGATTTTTTAATTCCATATCATAGCTAGCGTTGTTAGCTTCGATTCGCATGTTTGAACACAAAAATCCGATATCACACGAGCTAGGTATAACCATTTTAATTTACTCAAGGGATCCTCTAAACTCACTCGTCAAGGTTGCTAATTTCGTCATGTCTCTCGACCTTAGTTTCAAAATCTTAATTTTTTAATTCCATATCATAGCTAGCATTGTTAGCTTCGATTCGCATGTTTGTACACAAAAATCCGATATCACACGAGCTAGGTATGACCATTTTAATTTACTCAAGGGCTCCTCTCAACTCACTCCTCAAATTTGCTAATTTCATCATGTCTCTCGACTGGAGTTTCAAAATCTTGATTTTGTAATTCCATATCATAGCTAGTGTTGTTAGCTTCGATTCGCATGTTTGAACACAGAAATCCGATATCACAAGAACCAGGTATGAACATTGTAATTTACCTACTAGCGCTTCTTAACTCCCTCCTCAAATTTGGAAATTTCGTCATGTCTCTCGACCTGAATTACAAAAACTTGATTTTTTAATTCCATATCATAGCTAGCGTTGTTAGCTTCTATTCGCATGTTTGAACACAAAAATCCGATATCACGCTCGCTAGGTATGAACATTTTAATTTAGTCAAGGGCTCCTCTCAACTCACTCCTCAAATTTGCTAATTTCGTCATGCCTCTCGACCTGATTTTCAAAATCTTGATTTTTTAATTCCATATCATAGCTAGCGTTGTTAGCTTCGATTCGCATGTTTGAACACAAAAATCCGATATCACACGAGCTAGGTATAACCATTTTAATTTACTCAAGGGATCCTCTAAACTCACTCGTCAAGGTTGCTAATTTCGTCATGTCTCTCGACCTTAGTTTCAAAATCTTAATTTTTTAATTCCATATCATAGCTAGCATTGTTAGCTTCGATTCGCATGTTTGTCCACAAAAATCCGATCTCACACTCGCTAGGTATGACCATTTTAATTTACTCAAGGGCTCCTCTCAACTCACTCCTCAAATTTGGTAATTTCATCATGTCTCTCGACTGGAGTTTCAAAATCTTGATTTTGTAATTCCATATCATAGCTAGTGTTGTTAGCTTCGATTCGCATGTTTGAACACAGAAATCCGATATCACAAGAACCAGGTATGAACATTGTAATTTACCTACTAGCGCTTCTTAACTCCCTCCTCAAATTTGGAAATTTCGTCATGTCTCTCGACCTGAATTACAAAAACTTGATTTTTTAATTCCATATCATAGCTAGCGTTGTTAGCTTCTATTCGCATGTTTGAACACAAAAATCCGATATCACGCTCGCTAGGTATGAACAATTTAATTTAGTCAAGGGCTCCTCTCAACTCACTCCTCAAATTTGCTAATTTCGTCATGCCTCTCGACCTGATTTTCAAAATCTTGATTTTTTAATTCCATATCATAGCTAGCGTTGTTAGCTTCGATTCGCATGTTTGAACACAAAAATCCGATATCACACGAGCTAGGTATAACCATTTTAATTTACTCAAGGGATCCTCTAAACTCACTCGTCAAGGTTGCTAATTTCGTCATGTCTCTCGACCTTAGTTTCAAAATCTTAATTTTTTAATTCCATATCATAGCTAGCATTGTTAGCTTCGATTCGCATGTTTGTACACAAAAATCCGATATCACACGAGCTAGGTATGACCATTTTAATTTACTCAAGGGCTCCTCTCAACTCACTCCTCAAATTTGGTAATTTCATCATGTCTCTCGACTGGAGTTTCAAAATCTTGATTTTGTAATTCCATATCATAGCTAGTGTTGTTAGCTTCGATTCGCATGTTTGAACACAGAAATCCGATATCACAAGAACCAGGTATGAACATTGTAATTTACCTACTAGCTCTTCTTAACTCCCTCCTCAAATTTGGAAATTTCGTCATGTCTCTCGACCTGAATTACAAAAACTTGATTTTTCAATTCCATATCACAGCTAGCGTTGTTAGCTTCGATTCGCATGTTTGTACACAAAAATCCGATATCACACTCGCTAGGTATGACCATTTTAATTTACTCAAGGGCTCCTCTCAACTCACTCCTCAAATTTGCTAATTTCGTCATGTCTCTCGACCTGAGTTTCAAAATCTTGCTTTTTTAATTCCATATCATAGCTAGCGTTGTTAGCTTCGATTCGCATGTTTGAAGACAAAAATCCGATATCACACTCGCTAGGTATAACCATTTTAATTGACTCAAGGGCTCCTCTAAACTCACTCGTCAAGGTTGCTACTTTCGTCATGTCTCTCAACCTTTGTTTCAAAATCTTAATTTAGTAATTCCATATCATAGCTAGCATTGTTAGCTTCGATTCGCATGTTTGTACACGAAAATCCGATATCACACTCGCTAGGAATGACCATTTTAATTTACTCAAGGGCTCCTCTCAACTCACTCCTCAAATTTGCTAATTTCGTCATGTCTCTCGACCTGAGTTTCAAAATCTTGATTTTTTAATTCTATATCATAGCTAGCGTTGTTAGCTTCGATTCCAATGTTTGAACACAGAAATCCGATATCACACGAGCCAGGTATCAACATTTTAATTTACCTAATAGCTCTTCTTAACTCCCTCCTCAAATTTGGTAATTTCGTCATGTCTCTCGACCTGAGTTTCAAAATCTTGATTTTTTAACGCCATATCATAGCTAGCGTTGTTAGCTTCGATTCGCATGTTTGTACACAAAAATCCGATATCACACTCGCTAGGTATGACCATTTTAATTTACTCAAGGGCTCCTCTCAACTCACTCCTCAAATTTGGTAATTTCGTCATGTGTCTCGACCTGTGTTTCAAAATCTTGATTTTTCAATTCCATATCATAGCTAGCGTCGTTAGCTTGGATTCGCATGTTGGAACACAAAAATCCGATATCACACGAGCCAGGTATGAACATTTTAATTCACTCACGCGCTCTTCCAACCTCACTCCTCAAATTTGGTAATTTCATCATGTCTCTCGACTGGAGTTTCAAAATCTTGATTTTGTAATTCCATATCATAGCTAGGGTTGTTAGCTTCGATTCGCATGTTTGAACACAAAAATCCGATATGACAAGAACCAGGTATGAACATTGTAATTTACCTACTAGCTCTTCTCAACTCCCTCCTCAAATTTGGTAATTTCATCATGTCTCTCGACTGGAGTTTCAAAATCTTGATTTTGTAATTCCATATCATAGCTAGGGTTGTTAGCTTCGATTCGCATGTTTGAACACAAAAATCCGATATCACAGTCGCTAGGTATGAACATTTTAATTTACTCAAGGGTTCCTCTCAACTCACTCCTCAAATTTGCTAATTTCGTCATGTCTCTCGACCTTAGTTTCAAAATCTTAATTTTTTAATTCGATATCATAGCTAGCGTTGTTAGCTTCGATTCGCATGTTTGAACACAAAAACCCGATATCACAGTCGCTAGGTATGAACATTTTAATTTACTCAAGGGTTCCTCTCAACTCACTCCTCAAATTTGCTAATTTCGTCATGTCTCTCGACCTGAGTTTCAAAATCTTGATTTTTTAATTCCATATCATAGCTAGCGTTGTTAGCTTCGATTCGCATGCTTGAACACAAAAATCCGATATCACAGGAGCTAGGTATAACCATTTTAATTTACTCAAGGGCTCCTCTAAACTCACTCGTCAATGTTGCTAATTTCGTCATGTCTCTCGACCTTAGTTTCAAAATCTTAATTTTTTAATTCCATATCATAGCTAGCATTGTTAGCTTCGATTCGCATGTTTGTACACAAAAATCCGATATCACACGAGGTAGGTATGACCATTTTAATTTATTCAAGGGCTCCTCTCAACTCACTCCTCAAAGTTGGTAATTTCGTCATGTCTCTCGACCTGAGTTTCAAAATCTTGATTTTTTAAGACCATATCATAGCTAGCGTTGTTAGGTTTGATTCGCATGTTTGAACACAAAAATCCGATATCACACGAGCCAGGTATGAACATTTTAATTCACTTACGCGCTCTTCCAACCTCACTCCTCAAATTTGGTAATTTCATCATGTCTCTCGACTGGAGTTTCAAAATCTTGATTTTGTAATTCCATATCATAGCTAGTGTTGTTAGCTTCGATTCGCATGTTTGAACACAAAAATCCGATATCAGAAGAACCAGGTATGAACATTGTAATTTACCTACTAGCTCTTCTCAACTCCCTCCTCAAATTTGGAAATTTCGTCATGTCTCTCGACCTGAGTTTCAAAATCTTGATTTTTTAATTCCATATCATAACTAGCGTTGTTAGCTTCGATTCGCATGTTTGTACACAAAATTCCGATATCACACTCGCTAGGTATGAACATTTTAATTTACTCAAGGACTCCTCTCAACTCACTCCTCAAAGTTGGTAATTTCGTCATGTCTCTCGACCTGAGTTTCAAAATCTTGATATTTTAAGTCCATATCATAGCTAGCGTTGTTAGCTTCGATTCGCATGTTTGAACACAAAAATCCGATATCACACGAGCCAGGTATGAACATTTTAATTCACTCACGCGCTCTTCCAACCTCACTCCTCAAATTTGGTAATTTCGTCATGTCTCTCGCCTGGAGTTCAAAATCTTGATTTTTTAATTCCATATCATAGCTAGCGTTGTTAGCTTCGATTCGCATGTTTGACCACAAAAATCCGATATCACACGAGCTAGGTATGAACATTTTTATTTACTCAAGGGCTCCTCTCAACTCCCTCGTCAAGGTTGCTAATTTCGTCATGTCTCTCGACCTGAGTTTCAAAATCTTGATTTTTTAATTCCATATCATAGCTAGCGTTGTTAGCTTCGATTCGCATGTTTGTACACAAAAATCCGATATCACGCTCGCTAGGTATGAACATTTTAATTTAGTCAAGGGCTCCTCTCAACTCACTCCTCAAATTTGCTAATTTCGTCATGCCTCTCGACCTGATTTTCAAAATCTTGATTTTTTAATTCCATATCATAGCTAGCGTTGTTAGCTTCGATTCGCATGTTTGTACACAAAATTCCGATATCACACGAGCCAGGTATCAACATTGTAATTTACCTAATAGCTCTTCTTAACTCCCTCCTCAAATTTGGAAATTTCGTCATGTCTCTCGACCTGAATTACAAAAACTTGATTTTTTAATTCCATATCATAGCTAGCGTTGTTAGCTTCTATTCGCATGTTTGAACACAAAAATCCGATATCACACTCGCTAGGTATGACCATTTTAATTTACTCAAGGGCTCCTCTCAACTCACTCCTCAAAGTTGGTAATTTCGTCATGTCTCTCGACCTGAGTTTCAAAATCTTGATTTTTTAAGACCATATCATAGCTAGCGTTGTTAGCTTCGATTCCAATGTTTGAACACAAAAATCCGATATCACACGAGCCAGGTATCAACATTGTAATTTACCTAATAGCTCTTCTTAACTCCCTCCTCAAATTTGGAAATTTCGTCATGTCTCTCGACCTGAATTACAAAAACTTGATTTTTTAATTCCATATCATAGCTAGCGTTGTTAGCTTCTATTCGCATGTTTGAACACAAAAATCCGATATCACGCTCGCTAGGTATGAACATTTTAATTTAGTCAAGGGCTCCTCTCAACTCACTCCTCAAATTTGCTAATTTCGTCATGCCTCTCGACCTGATTTTCAAAATCTTGATTTTTTAATTCCATATCATAGCTAGCGTTGTTAGCTTCGATTCGCATGTTTGAACACAAAAATCCGATATCACACGAGCTAGGTATAACCATTTTAATTTACTCAAGGGATCCTCTAAACTCACTCGTCAAGGTTGCTAATTTCGTCATGTCTCTCGACCTTAGTTTCAAAATCTTAATTTTTTAATTCCATATCATAGCTAGCATTGTTAGCTTCGATTCGCATGTTTGTACACAAAAATCCGATATCACACGAGCTAGGTATGACCATTTTAATTTACTCAAGGGCTCCTCTCAACTCACTCCTCAAATTTGGTAATTTCATCATGTCTCTCGACTGGAGTTTCAAAATCTTGATTTTGTAATTCCATATCATAGCTAGTGTTGTTAGCTTCGATTCGCATGTTTGAACACAGAAATCCGATATCACAAGAACCAGGTATGAACATTGTAATTTACCTACTAGCTCTTCTTAACTCCCTCCTCAAATTTGGAAATTTCGTCATGTCTCTCGACCTGAATTACAAAAACTTGATTTTTTAATTCCATATCATAGCTAGCGTTGTTAGCTTCTATTCGCATGTTTGAACACAAAAATCCAATATCACGCTCGCTAGGTATGAACATTTTAATTTAGTCAAGGGCTCCTCTCAACTCACTCCTCAAATTTGCTAATTTCGTCATGCCTCTCGACCTGATTTTCAAAATCTTGATTTTTTAATTCCATATCATAGCTAGCGTTGTTAGCTTCGATTCGCATGTTTGAACACAAAAATCCGATATCACACGAGCTAGGTATAACCATTTTAATTTACTCAAGGGATCCTCTAAACTCACTCATCAAGGTTGCTAATTTCGTCAGGTCTCTCGACCTTAGTTTCAAAATCTTAATTTTTTAATTCCATATCATAGCTAGCATTGTTAGCTTCGATTCGCATGTTTGTACACAAAAATCCGATATCACACGAGCTAGGTATGACCATTTTAATTTACTCAAGGGCTCCTCTCAACTCACTCCTCAAATTTGGTAATTTCATCATGTCTCTCGACCTGAGTTTCAAAATCTTGCTTTTTTAATTCCATATCATAGCTAGCGTTGTTAGCTTCGATTCGCATGTTTGAAGACAAAAATCCGATATCACACTCGCTAGGTATAACCATTTTAATTGACTCAAGGGCTCCTCTAAACTCACTCGTCAAGGTTGCTACTTTCGTCATGTCTCTCAACCTTTGTTTCAAAATCTTAATTTAGTAATTCCATATCATAGCTAGCATTGTTAGCTTCGATTCGCATGTTTGTACACGAAAATCCGATATCACACTCGCTAGGAATGACCATTTTAATTTACTCAAGGGCTCCTCTCAACTCACTCCTCAAATTTGCTAATTTCGTCATGTCTCTCGACCGGAGTTTCAAAATCTTGATTTTTTAATTCTATATCATAGCTAGCGTTGTTAGCTTCGATTCCAATGTTTGAACACAGAAATCCGATATCACACGAGCCAGGTATCAACATTTTAATTTACCTAATAGCTCTTCTTAACTCCCTCCTCAAATTTGGTAATTTCGTCATGTCTCTCGACCTGAGTTTCAACATCTTGATTTTTTAACTCCATATCATAGCTAGCGTTGTTAGCTTCGATTCGCATGTTTGTACACAAAAATCCGATATCACACTCGCTAGGTATGACCATTTTAATTTACTCAAGGGCTCCTCTCAACTCACTCCTCAAATTTGGTAATTTCGTCATGTGTCTCGACCTGTGTTTCAAAATCTTGATTTTTCAATTCCATATCATAGCTAGCGTCGTTAGCTTGGATTCGCATGTTGGAACACAGAAATCCGATATCACACGAGCCAGGTATGAACATTTTAATTCACTCACGCGCTCTTCCAACCTCACTCCTCAAATTTGGTAATTTCATCATGTCTCTCGACTGGAGTTTCAAAATCTTGATTTTGTAATTCCATATCATAGCTAGTGTTGTTAGCTTCGATTCGCATGTTTGAACACAAAAATCCGATATCACAAGAACCAGGTATGAAAATTGTAATTTACCTACTAGCTCTTCTCAACTCCCTCCTCAAATTTGGTAATTTCGTCATGTCTCTCGACTGGAGTTTCAAAATCTTGATTTTGTAATTCCATATCATAGCTAGGGTTGTTAGCTTCGATTCGCATGTTTGAACACAAAAATCCGATATCACAGTCGCTAGGTATGAACATTTTAATTTACTCAAGGGTTCCTCTCAACTCACTCCTCAAATTTGCTAATTTCGTCATGTCTCTCGACCTTAGTTTCAAAATCTTAATTTTTTAATTCGATATCATAGCTAGCGTTGTTAGCTTCGATTCGCATGTTTGAACACAAAAATCCGATATCACAGTCGCTAGGTATGAACATTTTAATTTACTCAAGGGTTCCTCTCAACTCACTCCTCAAATTTGCTAATTTCGTCATTTCTCTCGACCTGAGTTTCAAAATCTTGATTTTTTAATTCCATATCATAGCTAGCGTTGTTAGCTTCGATTCGCATGTTTGAACACAAAAATCCGATATCACAGGAGCTAGGTATAACCATTTTAATTTACTCAAGGGCTCCTCTAAACTCACTCGTCAATGTTGCTAATTTCGTCATGTCTCTCGACCTTAGTTTCAAAATCTTAATTTTTTAATTCCATATCATAGCTAGCATTGTTAGCTTCGATTCGCATGTTTGTACACAAAAATCCGATATCACACGAGCTAGGTATGACCATTTTAATTTATTCAAGGGCTCCTCTCAACTCACTCCTCAAAGTTGGTAATTTCGTCATGTCTCTCGACCTTAGTTTCAAAATCTTGATTTTTTAAGACCATATCATAGCTAGCGTTGTTAGGTTTGATTCGCATGTTTGAACACAAAAATCCGATATCACACGAGCCAGGTATGAACATTTTAATTCACTTACGCGCTCTTCCAACCTCACTCCTCAAATTTGGTAATTTCATCATGTCTCTCGACTGGAGTTTCAAAATCTTGATTTTGTAATTCCATATCATAGCTAGTGTTGTTAGCTTCGATTCGCATGTTTGAACACAAAAATCCGATATCACAAGAACCAGGTATGAACATTGTAATTTACCTACTAGCTCTTCTCAACTCCCTCCTCAAATTTGGAAATTTCGTCATGTCTCTCGACCTGAGTTTCAAAATCTTGATTTTTTAATTCCATATCATAGCTAGCGTTGTTAGCTTCGAATCGCATGTTTGTACACAAAATTCCGATATCACACTCGCTAGGTATGAACATTTTAATTTACTCAAGGACTCCTCTCAACTCACTCCTCAAAGTTGGTAATTTCGTCATGTCTCTCGACCTGAGTTTCAAAATCTTGGTATTTTAAGTCCATATCATAGCTAGCGTTGTTAGCTTCGATTCGCATGTTTGAACACAAAAATCCGATATCACACTCGCTAGGTATGACCATTTTAATTTACTCAAGGGCTCCTCTCAACTCACTCCTCAAATTTGCTAATTTTGTCATGTCTCTCGACCTGAGTTTCAAAATCTTGATTTTTCAATTCCATATCATAGCTAGCGTTTTTAGCTTCGATTCGCATGTTTGTACACAAAAATCCGATATCACACTCGCTAGGTATGACCATTTTAATTTACTCAAGGGCTCCTCTCAACTCACTCCTCAAATTTGCTAATTTCGTCATGTCTCTCGACCTTAGTTTCAAAATCTTGATTTTTTAATTCCATATCATAGCTAGCGTTGTTAGCTTCGATTCGCATGTTTGAACAAAAAATTCCGATATCACACGAGCTAGGTATGAACATTTTTATTTACTCAAGGGCTCCTCTCAACGCCCTTGTCAAGGTTGCTAATTTCGTGATGTCTCTCGACCTGAGTTTCAAAATCTTGATTTTTTAATTCCATATCATAGCTAGCGTTGTTAGCTTCGATTGACATGTTTGAACACAAAAATCCGATATCACGCTCGCTAGGTATGAACATTTTAATTTACTCAAGGGCTCCTCTCAACTCCCTTGTCAAGGTTGCTAATTTCGTCATGTCTCTCGACCTCAGTTTCAAAATCTTGATTTTTTAATTCCATATCATAGCTAGCGTTGTTAGCTTCGATTCGTATGTTTGAACACAAAAATCCGATATCACGGTCGCTAGGTATGAACATTTTAATTTACTCAAGGGCTCCTCTCAACTCCCTCGTCAAGGTTGCTAATTTCGTCATGTCCCTCGACATGATTTTCAAAATCTTGATTTTTTAATTCCATATCATAGCTAGCGTTGTTAGCTTCAATTCGCATGTTTGAACACAAAAATCCGATATCACACGAGCCAGGTATGAACATTTTAATTCACTCACGCGCTCTTCCAACCTCACTCCTCAAATTTGGTAATTTCGTCATGTCTCTCGCCTGGAGTTTCAAAATCTTGATTTTTTAATTCCATATCATAGCTAGCGTTGTTAGCTTCGATTCGCATGTTTGACCACAAAAATCCGATATGACACGAGCTAGGTATGAACATTTTTATTTACTCAAGGGCTCCTCTCAACTCCCTCGTCAAGGTTGCTAATTTCGTCATGTCTCTCGACCTGAGTTTCAAAATCTTGATTTTTTAATTCCATATCATAGCTAGCGTTGTTAGCTTCGATTCCCATGTTTGTACACAAAAATCCGATATCACGCTCGCTAGGTATGAACATTTTAATTTAGTCAAGGGCTCCTCTCAACTCACTCCTCAAATTTGCTAATTTCGTCATGCCTCTCGACCTGATTTTCAAAATCTTGATTTTTTAATTCCATATCATAGCTAGCGTTGTTAGCTTCGATTCGCATGTTTGTACACAAAATTCCGATATCACACGAGCCAGGTATCAACATTGTAATTTACCTAATAGCTCTTCTTAACTCCCTCCTCAAATTTGGAAATTTCGTCATGTCTCTCGACCTGAATTACAAAAACTTGATTTTTTAATTCCATATCATAGCTAGCGTTGTTAGCTTCTATTCGCATGTTTGAACACAAAAATCCGATATCACACTCGCTAGGTATGACCATTTTAATTTAGTCAAGGGCTCCTCTCAACTCACTCCTCAAATTTGCTAATTTCGTCATGCCTCTCGACCTGATTTTCAAAATCTTGATTTTTTAATTCCATATCATAGCTAGCGTTGTTAGCTTCGATTCGCATGTTTGAACACAAAAATCTGATATCACACGAGCTAGGTATAACCATTTTAATTTACTCAAGGGATCCTCTAAACTCACTCGTCAAGGTTGCTAATTTCGTCATGTCTCTCGACCTTAGTTTCAAAATCTTAATTTTTTAATTCCATATCATAGCTAGCATTGTTAGCTTCGATTCGCATGTTTGTACACAAAAATCCGATATCACACGAGCTAGGTATGACCATTTTAATTTACTCAAGGGCTCCTCTCAACTCACTCCTCAAATTTGGTAATTTCATCATGTCTCTCGACTGGAGTTTCAAAATCTTGATTTTGTAATTCCATATCATAGCTAGTGTTGTTAGCTTCGATTCTCATGTTTGAACACAGAAATCCGATATCACAAGAACCAGGTATGAACATTGTAATTTACCTACTAGCTCTTCTTAACTCCCTCCTCAAATTTGGAAATTTCGTCATGTCTCTCGACCTGAATTACAAAAACTTGATTTTTTAATTCCATATCATAGCTAGCGTTGTTAGCTTCTATTCGCATGTTTGAACACAAAAATCCGATATCACACTCGCTAGGTATGACCATTTTAATTTACTCAAGGGCTCCTCTCAACTCACTCCTCAAATTTGCTAATTTCGTCATGTCTCTCGACCTTAGTTTCAAAATCTTGATTTTTTAATTCCATATCATAGCTAGCGTTGTTAGCTTCGATTCGCATGTTTGAACACAAAAATCCGATATCACACGAGCTAGGTATGAACATTTTTATTTACTCAAGGGATACTCTCAACTCCCTCGTCAAGGTTGCTAATTTCGTCATGTCTCTCGACCTGCTAGCTTCAATTCGCATGTTTGAACACAAAAATCCGATATCACACGAGCAAGGTATGAACATTTTAATTCACTCACACGCTCTTCCAACCTCACTCCTCAAATTTGGTAATTTCATCATGTCTCTCGACTGGAGTTTCAAAATCTTGATTTTGTAATTCCATATCATAGCTAGTGTTGTTAGCTTCGATTCGCATGTTTGAACACAGAAATCCGATATCACAAGAACCAGGTATGAACATTGTAATTTACCTACTAGCTCTTCTCAACTCCCTCCTCAAATTTGGAAATTTCGTCATGTCTCTCGACCTGAGTTTCAAAATCTTGATATTTTAATTCCATATCATAGCTAGCGTTGTTAGCTTCTATTCGCATGTTTGAACACAAAAATCCGATATCACACTCGCTAGGTATGACCATTTTAATTTACTCAAGGGCTCCTCTCAACTCACTCCTCAAATTTGCTAATTTCGTCATGTCTCTCGACCTGAGTTTCAAAATCTTGATTTTTCAATTCCATATCATAGCTAGCGTTTTTAGCTTCGATTCGCATGTTTGTACACAAAAATCCGATATCACACTCGCTAGGTATGACCATTTTAATTTACTCAAGGGCTCCTCTCAACTCACTCCTCAAATTTGCTAATTTCGTCATGTCTCTCGACCTGAGTTTCAAAATCTTGATTTTTTAGTTCCATATCATAGCTAGCGTTGTTAGCTTCGATTCGCATGTTTGAACACAAAAATCCGATATCACACTCGCTAGGTATGACCATTTTAATTTACTCAAGGGCTCCTCTCAACTCACTCCTCAAATTTGCTAATTTCGTCATGTCTCTCGACATGAGTTTCAAAATCTTGATTTTTTAATTCCATATCATAGCTAGCGTTGTTAGCTTCGATTCGCATGTTTGAACACAAAAATCCGATATCACACGAGCTAGGTATGAACATTTTTATTTACTCAAGGGCTACTCTCAACTCCCTCGTCAAGGTTGCTAATTTCGTCATGTCTCTCGACCTGTTAGCTTCAATTCGCATGTTTGAACACAAAAATCCGATATCACACGAGCAAGGTATGAACATTTTAATTCACTCACACGCTCTTCCAACCTCACTCCTCAAATTTGGTAATTTCATCATGTCTCTCGACTGGAGTTTCAAAATCTTGATTTTGTAATTCCATATCATAGCTAGTGTTGTTAGCTTCGATTCGCATGTTTGAACACAGAAATCCGATATCACGCTCGCTAGGTATGAACATTTTAATTTACTCAAGGGCTCCTCTCAACTCCCTTGTCAAGGTTGCTAATTTCGTCATGTCTCTCGACCTCAGTTTCAAAATCTTGATTTTTTAATTCCATATCATAGCTAGCGTTGTTAGCTTCGATTCGCATGTTTGAAGACAAAAATCCAATATCACGGTCGCTAGGTATGAACATTTTAATTTACTCAAGGGCTCCTCTCAACTCCCTCGTCAAGGTTGCTAATTTCGTCATGTCTCTCGCCATGAGTTTCAAAATCTTGATTTTTTAATTCCATATCATAGCTAGCGTTGTTAGCTTCGTTTCGCATGATTGAACACAAAAATCCGATATCACGCTCGCTAGGTATGAACATTTTAATTTACTCAAGGGCTCCTCTCAACTCACTCCTCATATTTGCTAATTTCGTCATGCCTCTCGACCTGATTTTCAAAATCTTGATTTTTTAATTCCATATCATAGCTAGCGTTGTTAGCTTCAATTCGCATGTTTGAACACAAAAATCCGATATCACACGAGCCAGGTATGAACATTTTAATTCACTCACGCGCTCTTCCAACCTCACTCCTCAAATTTGGTAATTTCGTCATGTCTCTCGACTGGAGTTTCAAAATCTTGATTTTGTAATTCCATATCATAGCTAGCGTTGTTAGCTTCGATTCGCATGTTTGAACACAAAAATCCGATATCACACGAACCAGGTATGAACATTGTAATTTACCTACTAGCTCTTCTCAACTCCCTCCTCAAATTTGGAAATTTCGTCATGTCTCTCGACCTGAGTTTCAAAATCTTGTTTTTATAATTCCATATCATAGCGCTTCGATTCGCATGTTTCTACACGAAATTCCGATATCACACTCGCTAGGTATGAACATTTTAATTTACTCAAGGGCTCCTCTCAACTCACTCCTCAAATTTGCTAATTTCGTCATGTCTCTCGACCTGAGTTTCAAAATCTTGCTTTTTTAATTCCATATCATAGCTAGCGTTGTTAGGTTCGATTCGCATGTTTGAACACAAAAATCCGATATCACACTCGCTAGGTATGAACATTTTAATTTACTCAAGGGCCCCTCTCAACTCCTTCCTCAAATTTGGTAATTTCGTCATGTCTCTCGACCTCAGTTTCAAAATCTTGATTTTTTAATTCCATATCATAGCTAGCGTTGTTAGCTTCGATTCGCATGTTTGTACACAAAAATCCGATATCACACTCGCTAGGTATGACCATTTTAATTTACTCAAGGGCTCCTCTCAACTCACTCCTCAAATTTGGTAATTTCGTCATGTGTCTCGACCTGTGTTTCAAAATCTTGATTTTTTAATTCCATATCATAGCACTTCGATTCGCATGTTTGTACACGAAATTCCGATATCACACTCGCTAGGTATGAACATTTTAATTTACTCAAGGGCTCCTCTCAACTCACTCCTCAAATTTGCTAATTTCGTCATGTCTCTCGACCTGAGTTTCAAAATCTTGCTTTTTTAATTCCATATCATAGCTAGCGTTGTTAGGTTCGATTCGGATGTTTGAACACAAAAATCCGATATCACACTCGCTAGGTATGAACATTTTAATTTACTTAAGGGCCCCTCTCAACTCCCTCCTCAAATTTGGTAATTTCGTCATGTGTCTCGACCTCAGTTTCAAAATCTTGATTTTTTAATTCCATATCATAGCTAGCGTTGTTAGCTTCGATTCGCATATTTGTACACAAAAATCCGATATCACACTCGCTAGGTATGACCATTTTAATTTACTCAAGGGCTCCTCTCAACTCACTCCTCAAATTTGGTAATTTCGTCATGTGTCTCGACCTGTGTTTCAAAATCTTGATTTTTCAATTCCATATCATAGCTAGCGTCGTTAGCTTCGATTCGCATATTTGAACACAAAAATCCGATATCACACGAGCCAGGTATGAACATTTTAATTCACTCACGCGCTCTTCCAACCTCACTCCTCAAATTTGGTAATTTCATCATGTCTCTCGACTGGAGTTTCAAAATCTTGATTTTGTAATTCCATATCATAGCTAGTGTTGTTAGCTTCGATTCGCATGTTTGAACACAGATATCCGATATCACAAGAACCAGGTATGAACATTGTAATTTACCTACTAGCTCTTCTTAACTCCCTCCTCAAATTTGGAAATTTCGTCATGTCTCTCGACCTGAGTTTCAAAATCTTGATTTTTTAATTCCATATCATAGCTAGCGTTGTTAGCTTCTATTCGCATGTTTGAACACAAAAATCCGATATCACACTCGCTAGGTATGACCATTTTAATTTACTCAAGGGCTCCTCTCAACTCACTCCTCAAATTTACTAATTTCGTCATGTCTCTCGACCTTAGTTTCAAAATCTTGATTTTTTAATTCCATATCATAGCTAGCGTTGTTAGCTTCAATTCGCATGTTTGAACACAAAAATCCGATATCATACGAGCCAGGTATGAACATTTTAATTCACTCACGCGCTCTTCCAACCTCACTCCTCAAATTTGGTAATTTCGTCATGTCTCTCGACTGGAGTTTCAAAATCTTGATTTTGTAATTCCATATCATAGCTAGCGTTGTTAGCTTCGATTCGCATGTTTGAACACAAAAATCCGATATCACACGAACCAGGTATGAACATTGTAATTTACCTACTAGCTCTTCTCAACTCCCTCCTCAAATTTGGAAATTTCGTCATGTCTCTCGACCTGAGTTTCAAAATCTTGATTTTATAATTCCATATCATAGCTAGCGTTGTTAGCTTCGATTCGCATGTTTGTACACGAAATTCCGATATCACACTCGCTAGGTATGAACATTTTAATTTACTCAAGGGCTCCTCTCAACTCACTCCTCAAATTTGCTAATTTCGTCATGTCTCTCGACCTGAGTTTCAAAATCTTGATTTTTTAATTCCATATCATAGCTAGCGTTGTTAGGTTCGATTTGCATGTTTGAACAACAAAATCCGATATCACACTCGCTAGGTATGAACATTTTAATTTACTCAAGGGCCCCTCTCAACTCCCTCCTCAAATTTGGTAATTTCGTCATGTCTCTCGACCTGAGTTTCAAAATCTTGATTTTGTAATTCCATATCATAGCTAGTGTTGTTAGCTTCGATTCGCATGTTTGAACACAAATATCCGATATCACACGAACCAGGTATGAACATTGTAATTTACCTACTAGCTCTTCTCAAGTCCCTCCTCAAATTTGGAAATTTCGTCATGTCTCTCGACCTGAGTTTCAAAATCTTGATATTTTAATTCCATATCATAGCTAGCGTTGTTAGCTTCTATTCGCATGTTTGAACACAAAAATCCGATATCACACTCGCTAGGTATGACCATTTTAATTTACTCAAGGGCTCCTCTCAACTCACTCCTCAAATTTGCTAATTTCGTCATGTCTCTCGACCTTAGTTTCAAAATCTTGATTTTTTAATTCCATATCATAGCTAGCGTTGTTAGCTTCGATTCGCATGTTTGAACAAAAAATTCCGATATCACACGAGCTAGGTATGAACATTTTTATTTACTCAAGGGCTCCTCTCAACGCCCTTGTCAAGGTTGCTAATTTCGTCATGTCTCTCGACCTGAGTTTCAAAATCTTGATTTTTTAATTCCATATCATAGCTAGCGTTGTTAGCTTCGATTCGCATGTTTGAAGACAAAAATCCAATATCACGGTCGCTAGGTATGAACATTTTAATTTACTCAAGGGCTCCTCTCAACTCCCTCGTCAAGGTTGCTAATTTCGTCATGTCTCTCGACATGAGTTTCAAAATCTTGATTTTTTAATTCCATATCATAGCTAGCGTTGTTAGCTTCGTTTCGCATGTTTGACCACAAAAATCCGATATCACGCTCGCTAGGTATGAACATTTTAATTTACTCAAGGGCTCCTCTCAACTCACTCCTCATATTTGCTAATTACGTCATGCCTCTCGACCTGATTTTCAAAATCTTGATTTTTTAATTCCATATCATAGCTAGCGTTGTTAGCTTCAATTCGCATGTTTGAACACAAAAATCCGATATCACACGAGCCAGGTATGAACATTTTAATTCACTCACGCGCTCTTCCAACCTCACTCCTCAAATTTGGTAATTTCGTCATGTCTCTCGACTGGAGTTTCAAAATCTTGATTTTGTAATTCCATATCATAGCTAGCGTTGTTAGCTTCGATTCGCATGTTTGAACACAAAAATCCGATATCACACGAACCAGGTATGAACATTGTAATTTACCTACTAGCTCTTCTCAACTCCCTCCTCAAATTTGGAAATTTCGTCATGTCTCTCGACCTGAGTTTCAAAATCTTGATTTTATAATTCCATATCATAGCGCTTCGATTCGCATGTTTCTACACGAAATTCCGATATCACACTCGCTAGGTATGAACATTTTAATTTACTCAAGGGCTCCTCTCAACTCACTCCTCAAATTTGCTAATTTCGTCATGTCTCTCGACCTGAGTTTCAAAATCTTGCTTTTTTAATTCCATATCATAGCTAGCGTTGTTAGGTTCGATTCGCATGTTTGAACACAAAAATCCGATATCACACTCGCTAGGTATGAACATTTTAATTTACTCAAGGGCCCCTCTCAACTCCCTCCTCAAATTTGGTAATTTCGTCATGTCTCTCGACCTCAGTTTCAAAATCTTGATTTTTTAATTCCATATCATAGCTAGCGTTGTTAGCTTCGATTCGCATGTTTGTACACAAAAATCCGATATCACACTCGCTAGGTATGACCATTTTAATTTACTCAAGGGCTCCTCTCAACTCACTCCTCAAATTTGGTAATTTCGTCATGTGTCTCGACCTGTGTTTCAAAATCTTGATTTTTTAATTCCATATCATAGCACTTCGATTCGCATGTTTGTTCACGAAATTCCGATATCACACTCGCTAGGTATGAACATTTTAATTTACTCAAGGGCTCCTCTCAACTCACTCCTCAAATTTACTAATTTCGTCATGTCTCTCGACCTTAGTTTCAAAATCTTGATTTTTTAATTCCATATCATAGCTAGCGTTGTTAGCTTCAATTCGCATGTTTGAACACAAAAATCCGATATCATACGAGCCAGGTATGAACATTTTAATTCACTCACGCGCTCTTCCAACCTCACTCCTCAAATTTGGTAATTTCGTCATGTCTCTCGACTGGAGTTTCAAAATCTTGATTTTGTAATTCCATATCATAGCTAGCGTTGTTAGCTTCGATTCGCATGTTTGAACACAAAAATCCGATATCACACGAACCAGGTATGAACATTGTAATTTACCTACTAGCTCTTCTCAACTCCCTCCTCAAATTTGGAAATTTCGTCATGTCTCTCGACCTGAGTTTCAAAATCTTGATTTTATAATTCCATATCATAGCTAGCGTTGTTAGCTTCGATTCGCATGTTTGTACACGAAATTCGGATATCACACTCGCTAGGTATGAACATTTTAATTTACTCAAGGGCTCCTCTCAACTCACTCCTCAAATTTGCTAATTTCGTCATGTCTCTCGACCTGAGTTTCAAAATCTTGATTTTTTAATTCCATATCATAGCTAGCGTTGTTAGGTTCGATTTGCATGTTTGAACAACAAAATCCGATATCACACTCGCTAGGTATGAACATTTTAATTTACTCAAGGGCCCCTCTCAACCCCCTCCTCAAATTTGGTAATTTCGTCATGTCTCTCGACCTGAGTTTCAAAATCTTGATTTTGTAATTCCATATCATAGCTAGCGTTGTTAGCTTCGATTCGCATGTTTGAACACAAATATCCGATATCACACGAACCAGGTATGAACATTGTAATTTACCTACTAGCTCTTCTCAAGTCCCTCCTCAAATTTGGAAATTTCGTCATGTCTCTCGACCTGAGTTTCAAAATCTTATTTTTTTAATTCCATATCATAGCTAGCGTTGTTAGCTTCGATTCGCATGTTTGTACACAGAAATCCGATATCACAAGAACCAGGTATGAACATTGTAATTTACCTACTAGCTCTTCTCAACTCCCTCCTCAAATTTGGAAATTTCGTCATGTCTCTCGACCTGAGTCTCAAAATGTTGATATTTTAATTCCATATCATAGCTAGCGTTGTTAGCTTCGATTCGCATGTTTGTACACAAAAATCCGATATCACACTCGCTAGGTATGACCATTTTAATTTACTCAAGGGCTCCTCTCAACTCACTCCTCAAATTTGCTAATTTCGTCATGTCTCTCGACCTTAGTTTCAAAATCTTGATTTTTTAATTCCATATCATAGCTAGCGTTGTTAGCTTCGATTCGCATGTTTGAACACAAAAATCCGATATCACACGAGCTAGGTATGTACATTTTTATTTACTCAAGGGCTCCTCTCAACTCCCTTGTCAAGGTTGCTAATTTCGTCATGTCTCTCGACCTCAGTTTCAAAATCTTGATTTTTTAATTCCATATCATAGCTAGCGTTGTTAGCTTCGATTCGCATGTTTGAACACAAAAATCCGATATCACGGTCGCTAGGTATGAACATTTTAATTTACTCAAGGGCTCCTCTCAACTCACTCCTCAAATTTGCTGATTTCGTAATGCCTCTCGACCTGATTTTCAAAATCTTGATTTTTTATTTCCATATCAATGCTAGTGTTGTTAGCTTCGATTCGCATGTTTGAACACAAAAATCCGATATCACACGAGCTAGGTATGAACATTTTTATTTACTCAAGGGCTCCTCTCAACTCCCTCGTCAAGGTTGCTAATTTCGTCATGTCTCTCGACCTGAGTTTCAAAATCTTGATTTTTTAATTCCATATCATAGCTAGCGTTGTTAGCTTCGTTTCGCATGTTTGAACACAAAAATCCGATATCACGCTCGCTAGGTATGAACATTTTAATTTACTCAAGGGCTCCTCTCAACTCACTCCTCATATTTGCTAATTTCGTCATGCCTCTCGACCTGATTTTTAAAATCTTGATTTTTTAATTCCATATCATAGCTAGCGTTGTTAGCTTCAATTCGCATGTTTGAACACAAAACTCCGATATCACACGCGCCAGGTATGAACATTTTAATTCACTCACGCGCTCTTCCAACCTCACTCCTCAAATTTGGTAATATCGTCATGTCTCTCGACTGGAGTTTCAAAATCTTGATTTTGTAATTCCATATCATAACTAGCGTTGTTAGCTTCGATTCGCATGTTTGAACACAAAAATCCGATATCACACGAACCAGGTATGAACATTGTAATTTACCTACTGCTCTTCTCAACTCCCTCCTCAAATTTGGAAATTTCGTCATGTCTCTCGACCTGAGTTTCAAAATCTTGATTTTTTAATTCCATATCATAGCTAGCGTTGTTAGCTTCGATTCGCATGTTTGTACACGAAATTCGGATATCACACTCGCTAGGTATGAACATTTTAATTTACTCAAGGGCTCCTCTCAACTCACTCCTCAAATTTGCTAATTTCGTCATGTCTCTCGACCTGAGTTTCAAAATCTTGATTTTTTAATTCCATATCATAGCTAGCGTTGTTAGGTTCGATTTGCATGTTTGAACAACAAAATCCGATATCACACTCGCTAGGTATGAACATTTTAATTTACTCAAGGGCCCCTCTCAACTCCCTCCTCAAATTTGGTAATTTCGTCATGTCTCTCGACCTGAGTTTCAAAATCTTGATTTTGTAATTCCATATCATAGCTAGCGTTGTTAGCTTCGATTCGCATGTTTGAACACAAATATCCGATATCACACGAACCAGGTATGAACATTGTAATTTACCTACTAGCTCTTCTCAAGTCCCTCCTCAAATTTGGAAATTTCGTCATGTCTCTCGACCTGAGTTTCAAAATCTTGATTTTATAATTCCATATCATAGCTAGCGTTGTTAGCTTCGATTCGCATGTTTGTACACAGAAATCCGATATCACAAGAACCAGGTATGAACATTGTAATTTACCTACTAGCTCTTCTCAACTCCCTCCTCAAATTTGGAAATTTCGTCATGTCTCTCGACCTGAGTTTCAAAATCTTGATATTTTAATTCCATATCATAGCTAGCGTTGTTAGCTTCGATTCGCATGTTTGTACACAAAAATCCGATATCACACTCGCTAGGTATGACCATTTTAATTTACTCAAGGGCTCCTCTCAACTCACTCCTCAAATTTGCTAATTTCGTCATGTCTCTCGACCTTAGTTTCAAAATCTTGATTTTTTAATTCCATATCATAGCTAGCGTTGTTAGCTTCGATTCGCATGTTTGAACACAAAAATCCGATATCACACGAGCTAGGTATGTACATTTTTATTTACTCAAGGGCTCCTCTCAACTCCCTTGTCAAGGTTGCTAATTTCGTCATGTCTCTCGACCTCAGTTTCAAAATCTTGCTTTTTTAATTCTAGATCATAGCTAGCGTTGTTAGGTTTGATTCGCATGTTTGAACACAAAATTCCGATACCACACTCGCTACGTATGAATATTTTAATTTACTCAAGGGCCCCTCTCAACTCCCTCCTCAAATTTGGTAATTTCGTCATGTCTCTTGACCTTAGTTTCAAAATCTTGATTTTTTAATTCCATATCATAGCTAGCGTTGTTAGCTTCGATTCGCATGTTTGTACACAAAAATCCGATATCACACTCGCTATTTATGAACATTTTAATTTACTCAAGGGCTCCTCTCAACTCACTCCTCAAATTTGGTAATTTCGTCATGTCTCTCGACCTGAGTTGCAAAATTTTAATTTTTTAATTCTATATCATAGCTAACGTTGTTAGCTTCGATTCGCATGTTTGAACACAAAAATCCGATATCACACGAGCCAGGTATGAACATTGTAATTTACCTAATAGCTCTTCTTAACTCCCTCTTCAAATTTGGTAATTTCGTCATGTCTCTCGACCTGAGTTTCATAATCTTGATTTTTTAATTCCATATCATAGCTAGCGTTGTTAGCTTCGATTCGCATGTTTGTACACAAAAATCCGATATCACACTCGCTAGGTATGACCATTTTAATTTACTCAAGGGCTCCTCTCAACTCACTCCTCAAATTTGCTAATTTCGTCATGTCTCTCGACCTGAGTTTCAAAATCTTGATTTTTTAATTCCATATCATAGCTAGCGTTGTTAGCTTCGATTCGCATGTTTGTACACAAAGATCCGATATCACACTCGCTAGGTATGACCATTTTAATTTACTCAAGGGCTCCTCTCAACTCACTCCTCAAATTTGCTAATTCCGTCATGACTCTCGACCTGAGTTTCAAAATCTTGCTTTTTTAATTCTAGATCATAGCTAGCGTTGTTAGGTTTGATTCGAATGTTTGAACACAAAATTCCGATATCACACTCGCTAGCTATGAACATTTTAATTTACTCAAGGGCCCCTCTCAACTCCCTCCTCAAATTTGGTAATTTCGTCATGTCTCTCGACCTTAGCTTCAAAATCTTGATTTTTTAATTCCATATCATAGCTAGCGTTGTTAGCTTCGATTCGCATGTTTGTACACAAAAATCCGATATCACACTCGCTATGTATGAACATTTTAATTTACTCAAGGGCTCCTCTCAACTCACTCCTCTAATTTGGTAATTTCGTCATGTCTCTCGACCTGAGTTGCAAAATCTTGATTTTTTAATTCTATATCATAGCTAGCGTTGTTAGCTTCGATTCGCATGTTTGAACACAAAAATCCGATATCACACCAGCCAGGTATGAACATTGTAATTTACCTAATAGCTCTTCCAACCTCACTCCTCACGCGCGCTCCAACCTAACTCCTCAAATTTGGTAATTTCATCATGTCTCTCGACTGGAGTTTGAAAATCTTGATTTTGTAATTCCATATCATAGCTAGTGTTGTTAGCTTCGATTCGCATGTTTGAACACAAAAATCCGATATCACAAGAACCAGGTATGAACATTGTAATTTACCTACTAGCTCTTCTCAACTCCCTCCTCAAATTTGCTAATTTCGTCATGCCTCTCGACCTGATTTTCAAAATCTTGATTTTTTAATTCCATATCATAGCTAGCGTTGTTAGCTTCGATTCGCATTTTTGTACACAAAATTCCGATATCACACTCGCTAGGTATGAACATTTTAATTTACTCAAGGGCTCCTCTCAACTCACTCCTCAAATTTGCTAATTTCGTCATGTCTCTCGACCTGAGTTTCAAAATCTTGATTTTTCAATTCCATATCATAGCTAGCGTTTTTAGCTTCGATTCGCATGTTTGTACACAAAAATCCGATATCACACTCGCTAGGTATGACCATTTTAATTTACTCAAGGGCTCCTCTCAACTCACTCCTCAAATTTTCTAATTTCGTCATGTCTCTCGACCTTAGTTTCAAAATCTTGATTTTTTAATTCCATATCATAGCTAGCGTTGTTAGCTTCGATTCGCATGTTTGTACAAAAAAATCCGATATCACACTCGCTAGGTATGACCATTTTAATTTACTCAAGGGCTCCTCTCAACTCACTCCTCAAATTTACTAATTTCGTCATGTCTCTCGACCTTAGTTTCAAAATCTTGATTTTTTAATTCCATATCATAGCTAGCGTTGTTAGCTTCAATTCGCATGTTTGAACACAGAAATCCGATATCATACGAGCCAGGTATGAACATTTTAATTCACTCACGCGCTCTTCCAACCTCACTCCTCAAATTTGGTAATTTCGTCATGTCTCTCGACTGGAGTTTCAAAATCTTGATTTTGTAATTCCATATCATAGCTAGCGTTGTTAGCTTCGATTCGCATGTTTGAACACAAAAATCCGATATCACACGAACCAGGTATGAACATTGTAATTTACCTACTAGCTCTTCTCAACTCCCTCCTCAAATTTGGAAATTTCGTCATGTCTCTCGACCTGAGTTTCAAAATCTTGATTTTATAATTCCATATCATAGCTAGCGTTGTTAGCTTCGATTCGCATGTTTGTACACGAAATTCCGATATCACACTCGCTAGGTATGAACATTTTAATTTACTCAAGGGCTCCTCTCAACTCACTCCTCAAATTTGCTAATTTCGTCATGTCTCTCGACCTGAGTTTCAAAATCTTGCTTTTTTAATTCCATATCATAGCTAGCGTTGTTAGGTTCGATTTGCATGTTTGAACAACAAAATCCGATATCACACTCGCTAGGTATGAACATTTTCATTTACTCAAGGGCCCCTCTCAATGCCCTCCTCAAATTTGGTAATTTCGTCATGTCTCTCGACCTGAGTTTCAAAATCTTGATTTTGTAATTCCATATCATAGCTAGCGTTGTTAGCTTCGATTCGCATGTTTGAACACAAATATCCGATATCACACGAACCAGGTATGAACATTGTAATTTACCTACTAGCTCTTCTCAACTCCCTCCTCAAATTTGGAAATTTCGTCATGTCTCTCGACCTGAGTTTCAAAATCTTGATTTTTTAATTCCATATCATAGCTAGCGTTGTTAGCTTCGATTCGCATGTTTGTACACAGAAATCCGATATCACAAGAACCAGGTATGAACATTGTAATTTACCTACTAGCTCTTCTTAACTCCCTCCTCAAATTTGGAAATTTCGTCATGTCTCGCGACCTGAGTTTCAAAATCTTGATTTTTTAATTCCATATCATAGCTAGCGTTGTTAGCTTCGATTCGCATGTTTGTACACAAAAATCCGATATCACACTCGCTAGGTATGACCATTTTAATTTACTCAAGGGCTCCTCTCAACTCACTCCTCAAATTTTCTAATTTCGTCATGTCTCTCGACCTTAGTTTCAAAATCTTGATTTTTTAATTCCATATCATAGCTAGCGTAGTTAGCTTCGATTCGCATGTTTGTACAAAAAAATCCGATATCACACTCGCTAGGTATGACCATTTTAATTTACTCAAGGGCTCCTCTCAACTCACTCCTCAAATTTACTAATTTCGTCATGCCTCTCGACCTGATTTTTAAAATCTTGATTTTTTAATTCCATATCATAGCTAGCGTTGTTAGCTTCAATTCGCATGTTTGAACACAAAACTCCGATATCACACGCGCCAGGTATGAACATTTTAATTCACTCACGCGCTCTTCCAACCTCACTCCTCCAATTTGGTAATATCGTCATGTCTCTCGACTGGAGTTTCAAAATCTTGATTTTGTAATTCCATATCATAACTAGCGTTGTTAGCTTCGATTCGCATGTTTGAACACAAAAATCCGATATCACACGAACCAGGTATGAACATTGTAATTTACCTACTGCTCTTCTCAACTCCCTCCTCAAATTTGGAAATTTCGTCATGTCTCTCGACCTGAGTTTCAAAATCTTGATTTTTTAATTCCATATCATAGCTAGCGTTGTTAGCTTCGATTCGCATGTTTGTACACGAAATTCGGATATCACACTCGCTAGGTATGAACATTTTAATTTACTCAAGGGCTCCTCTCAACTCACTCCTCAAATTTGCTAATTTCGTCATGTCTCTCGACCTGAGTTTCAAAATCTTGATTTTTTAATTCCATATCATAGCTAGCGTTGTTAGGTTCGATTTGCATGTTTGAACAACAAAATCCGATATCACACTCGCTAGGTATGAACATTTTAATTTACTCAAGGGCCCCTCTCAACTCCCTCCTCAAATTTGGTAATTTCGTCATGTCTCTCGACCTGAGTTTCAAAATCTTGATTTTGTAATTCCATATCATAGCTAGCGTTGTTAGCTTCGATTCGCATGTTTGAACACAAATATCCGATATCACACGAACCAGGTATGAACATTGTAATTTACCTACTAGCTCTTCTCAAGTCCCTCCTCAAATTTGGAAATTTCGTCATGTCTCTCGACCTGAGTTTCAAAATCTTATTTTTTTAATTCCATATCATAGCTAGCGTTGTTAGCTTCGATTCGCATGTTTGTACACAGAAATCCGATATCACAAGAACCAGGTATGAACATTGTAATTTACCTACTAGCTCTTCTCAACTCCCTCCTCAAATTTGGAAATTTCGTCATGTCTCTCGACCTGAGTTTCAAAATCTTGATATTTTAATTCCATATCATAGCTAGCGTTGTTAGCTTCGATTCGCATGTTTGTACACAAAAATCCGATATCACACTCGCTAGGTATGACCATTTTAATTTACTCAAGGGCTCCTCTCAACTCACTCCTCAAATTTGCTAATTTCGTCATGTCTCTCGACCTTAGTTTCAAAATCTTGATTTTTTAATTCCATATCATAGCTAGCGTTGTTAGCTTCGATTCGCATGTTTGAACACAAAAATCCGATATCACACGAGCTAGGTATGTACATTTTTATTTACTCAAGGGCTCCTCTCAACTCCCTTGTCAAGGTTGCTAATTTCGTCATGTCTCTCGACCTCAGTTTCAAAATCTTGCTTTTTTAATTCTAGATCATAGCTAGCGTTGTTAGGTTTGATTCGCATGTTTGAACACAAAATTCCGATACCACACTCGCTACGTATGAATATTTTAATTTACTCAAGGGCCCCTCTCAACTCCCTCCTCAAATTTGGTAATTTCGTCATGTCTCTTGACCTTAGTTTCAAAATCTTGATTTTTTAATTCCATATCATAGCTAGCGTTGTTAGCTTCGATTCGCATGTTTGTACACAAAAATCCGATATCACACTCGCTATTTATGAACATTTTAATTTACTCAAGGGCTCCTCTCAACTCACTCCTCAAATTTGGTAATTTCGTCATGTCTCTCGACCTGAGTTGCAAAATTTTAATTTTTTAATTCTATATCATAGCTAACGTTGTTAGCTTCGATTCGCATGTTTGAACACAAAAATCCGATATCACACGAGCCAGGTATGAACATTGTAATTTACTCAAGGGCCCCTCTCAACTCCCTCCTCAAATTTGGTAATTTCGTCATGTCTCTCGACCTGAGTTTCAAAATCTTGATTTTGTAATTCCATATCATAGCTAGCGTTGTTAGCTTCGATTCGCATGTTTGAACACAAATATCCGATATCACACGAACCAGGTATGAACATTGTAATTTACCTACTAGCTCTTCTCAACTCCCTCCTCAAATTTGGAAATTTCGTCATGTCTCTCGACCTGAGTTTCAAAATCTTGATTTTTTAATTCCATATCATAGCTAGCGTTGTTAGCTTCGATTCGCATGTTTGTACACAGAAATCCGATATCACAAGAACCAGGTATGAACATTGTAATTTACCTACTACCTCTTCTTAACTCCCTCCTCAAATTTGGAAATTTCGTCATGTCTCTCGACCTGAGTTTCAAAATCTTGATTTTTTAATTCTATATCATAGCTAGCGTTGTTAGCTTCGATTCGCATGTTTGTACACAAAAATCCGATATCACACTCGCTAGGTATGACCATTTTAATTTACTCAAGGGCTCCTCTCAACTCACTCCTCAAATTTGCTAATTCCGTCATGACTCTCGACCTGAGTTTCAAAATCTTGCTTTTTTAATTCTAGATCATAGCTAGCGTTGTTAGGTTTGATTCGCATGTTTGAACACAAAATTCCGATATCAGACTCGCTAGGTATGAACATTTGAATTTACTCAAGGGCCCCTCTCAACTCCCTCCTCAAATTTGGTAATTTCGTCATGTCTCTCGACCTTAGTTTCAAAATCTGATTTTTTAATTCCATATCATAGCTAGCGTTGTTAGCTTCGATTCGCATGTTTGAACACAAAAATCCGATATCACACGAGCCAGGTATGAACATTGTAATTTACCTACTAGCTCTTCTCAACTCCCTCCTCAAGGTTGCTAATTTCGTCATGTCTCTCGACCTGAGTTTCAAAATCTTGATTTTTTAATTCCATATCATAGCTAGCGTTGTTAGCTTCGTTTCGCATGTTTGAACACAAAAATCCGATATCACACTCGCTAGGTATGACCATTTTAATTTACTCAAGGGCTCCTCTCAACTCACTCCTCAAATTTACTAATTTCGTCATGTCTCTCGACCTGAGTTTCAAAATCTTGATTTTTTAATTCCATATCATAGCTAGCGTTGTTAGCTTCGATTCGCATGTTTGTACACAGAAATCCGATATCACAAGAACCAGGTATGAACATTGTAATTTACCTACTAGCTCTTCTTAACTCCCTCCTCAAATTTGGAAATTTCGTCATGTCTCGCGACCTGAGTTTCAAAATCTTGATTTTTTAATTCCATATCATAGCTAGCGTTGTTAGCTTCGATTCGCATGTTTGTACACAAAAATCCGATATCACACTCGCTTGGTATGACCATTTTAATTTACTCAAGGGCTCCTCTCAACTCACTCCTCAAATTTGCTAATTCCGTCATGACTCTCGACCTGAGTTTCAAAATCTTGCTTTTTTAATTCTAGATCATAGCTAGCGTTGTTAGGTTTGATTCGCATGTTTGAACACAAAATTCCGATATCAGACTCGCTAGGTATGAACATTTGAATTTACTCAAGGGCTCCTCTCAACTCCCTCGTCATGGTTGCTAATTTCGTCATGTCTCTCGACCTGAGTTTCAAAATCTTGATTTTTTAATTCCATATCATAGCTAGCGTTGTTAGCTTCGTTTCGCATGTTTGAACACAAAAATCCGATATCACACTCGCTAGGTATGACCATTTTAATTTACTCAAGGGCTCCTCTCAACTCACTCCTCAAATTTACTAATTTCGTCATGTCTCTCGACCTTAGTTTCAAAATCTTGATTTTTTAATTCCATATCATAGCTAGCGTTGTTAGCTTCAATTCGCATGTTTGAACACAAAAATCCGATATCACACGAGCCAGGTATGAACATTTTAATTCACTCACGCGCTCTTCCAACCTCACTCCTCAAATTTGGTAATTTCGTCATGTCTCTCGACTGGAGTTTCAAAATCTTGATTTTGTAATTCCATATCATAGCTAGCGTTGTTAGGTTCGATTTGCATGTTTGAACAACAAAATCCGATATCACACTCGCTAGGTATGAACATTTTCATTTACTCAAGGGCCCCTCTCAACTCCCTCCTCAAATTTGGTAATTTCGTCATGTCTCTCGACCTGAGTTTCAAAATCTTGATTTTGTAATTCCATATCATAGCTAGCGTTGTTAGCTTCGATTCGCATGTTTGAACACAAATATCCGATATCACACGAACCAGGTATGAACATTGTAATTTACCTACTAGCTCTTCTCAACTCCCTCCTCAAATTTGGAAATTTCGTCATGTCTCTCGACCTGAGTTTCAAAATCTTGATTTTTTAATTCCATATCATAGCTAGCGTTGTTAGCTTCGATTCGCATGTTTGTACACAGAAATCCGATATCACAAGAACCAGGTATGAACATTGTAATTTACCTACTAGCTCTTCTTAACTCCCTCCTCAAATTTGGAAATTTCGTCATGTCTCGCGACCTGAGTTTCAAAATCTTGATTTTTTAATTCCATATCATAGCTAGCGTTGTTAGCTTCGATTCGCATGTTTGTACACAAAAATCCGATATCACACTCGCTTGGTATGACCATTTTAATTTACTCAAGGGCTCCTCTCAACTCACTCCTAAAATTTGCTAATTCCGTCATGACTCTCGACCTGAGTTTCAAAATCTTGCTTTTTTAATTCTAGATCATAGCTAGCGTTGTTAGGTTTGATTCGCATGTTTGAACACAAAATTCCGATATCAGACTCGCTAGGTATGAACATTTGAATTTACTCAAGGGCTCCTCTCAACTCCCTCGTCATGGTTGCTAATTTCGTCATGTCTCTCGACCTGAGTTTCAAAATCTTGATTTTTTAATTCCATATCATAGCTAGCGTTGTTAGCTTCGTTTCGCATGTTTGAACACAAAAATCCGATATCACACTCGCTAGGTATGACCATTTTAATTTACTCAAGGGCTCCTCTCAACTCACTCCTCAAATTTACTAATTTCGTCATGTCTCTCGACCTTAGTTTCAAAATCTTGATTTTTTAATTCCATATCATAGCTAGCGTTGTTAGCTTCAATTCGCATGTTTGAACACAAAAATCCGATATCACACGAGCCAGGTATGAACATTTTAATTCACTCACGCGCTCTTCCAACCTCACTCCTCAAATTTGGTAATTTCGTCATGTCTCTCGACTGGAGTTTCAAAATCTTGATTTTGTAATTCCATATCATAGCTAGCGTTGTTAGCTTCGATTCGCATGTTTGAAGACAAAAATCCGATATCACACTCGCTAGGTATGAACATTTTAATTTACTCAAGGGCCCCTCTCAACTCCCTCCTCAAATTTGGTAATTTCGTCATGTCTCTCGACCTGAGTTTCAAAATCTTGATTTTGTAATTCCATATCATAGCTAGCGTTGTTAGCTTCGATTCGCATGTTTGAACACAAATATCCGATATCACACGAACCAGGTATGAACATTGTAATTTACCTACTAGCTCTTCTCAACTCCCTCCTCAAATTTGGAAATTTCGTCATGTCTCTCGACCTGAGTTTCAAAATCTTGATTTTTTAATTCCATATCATAGCTAGCGTTGTTAGCTTCGATTCGCATGTTTGTACACAGAAATCCGATATCACAAGAACCAGGTATGAACATTGTAATGTACCTACTAGCTCTTCTTAACTCCCTCCTCAAATTTGGAAATTTCGTCATGTCTCTCGACCTGAGTTTCAAAATCTTGATTTTTTAATTCTATATCATAGCTAGCGTTGTTAGCTTCGATTCGCATGTTTGTACACAAAAATCCGATATCACACTCGCTAGGTATGACCATTTTAATTTACTCAAGGGCTCCTCTCAACTCACTCCTCAAATTTGCTAATTCCGTCATGACTCTCGACATGAGTTTCAAAATCTTGCTTTTTTAATTCTAGATCATAGCTAGCGTTGTTAGGTTTGATTCGCATGTTTGAACACAAAATTCCGATATCAGACTCGCTAGGTATGAACATTTGAATTTACTCAAGGGCCCCTCTCAACTCCCTCCTCAAATTTGGTAATTTCGTCATGTCTCTCGACCTTAGTTTCAAAATCTTGATTTTTTAATTCCATATCATAGCTAGCGTTGTTAGCTTCGATTCGCATGTTTGAACACAAAAATCCGATATCACACGAGCCAGGTATGAACATTTTAATTTACTCAAGGGCTCCTCTCAACTCCCTCGTCAAGGTTGCTAATTTCGTCATGTCTCTCGACCTGAGTTTCAAAATCTTGATTTTTTAATTCCATATCATAGCTAGCGTTGTTAGCTTCGTTTCGCATGTTTGAACACAAAAATCCGATATCACACTCGCTAGGTATGACCATTTTAATTTACTCAAGGGCTCCTCTCAACTCACTCCTCAAATTTACTAATTTCGTCATGTCTCTCGACCTTAGTTTCAAAATCTTGATTTTTTAATTCCATATCATAGCTAGCGTTGTTAGCTTCAATTCGCATGTTTGAACACAAAAATCCGATATCACACGAGCCAGGTATGAACATTTTAATTCACTCACGCGCTCTTCCAACCTCACTCCTCAAATTTGGTAATTTCGTCATGTCTGTCGACTGGAGTTTCAAAATCTTGATTTTGTAATTCCATATCATAGCTAGCGTTGTTAGCTTCGATTCGCATGTTTGAAGACAAAAATCCGATATCACACTCGCTAGGTATAACCATTTTAATTGACTCAAGGGCTCCTCTAAACTCACTCGTCAAGGTTGCTACTTTCGTCATGTCTC
This sequence comes from Azolla caroliniana, assembly GCF_043228905.1. NCBI lineage: Eukaryota > Viridiplantae > Streptophyta > Polypodiopsida > Salviniales > Salviniaceae > Azolla > Azolla caroliniana. The sequence continues at coordinate 43,523 of NW_028230456.1, forward strand.
TCGATCTTAGTTTCAAAATCTTAATTTTTTAATTCCATATCATAGCTAGCATTGTTAGCTTCGATTCGCATGTTTGTACACGAAAATCCGATATCACACTCGCTAGGTATGACCATTTTAATTTACTCAAGGGCTCCTCTCAACTCACTCCTCAAATTTGCTAATTTCGTCATGTCTCTCGACCTGAGTTTCAAAATCTTAATTTTTTAATTCCATATCATAGCTAGCGTTGTTAGCTTCGATTCGCATGTTTGTACACAAAAATCCGATATCACACTCGCTAGGTATGAACATTTTAATTTACTCAAGGGCTCCTCTCAACTCACTCCTCAAATTTGCTAATTTCGTCATGTCTCTCGACTTTAGTTTCAAAATCTTGATTTTTTAATTCCATATCATAGCTAGCGTTGTTAGCTTCGATTCGCATGTTTGAACACAAAAATCCGATATCACACGAGCTAGGTATGAACATTTTTATTTACTCAAGGGCTCCTCTCAACTCCCTTGTCAAGGTTGCTAATTTCGTCATGTCTCTCGACCTGAGTTTCAAAATCTTGATTTTTTAATTCCATATCATAGCTAGCGTTGTTAGCTTCGATTCGCATGTTTGAACACAAAAATCCGATATCACGCTCGCTAGGTATGAACATTTTAATTTACTCAAGGGCTCCTCTCAACTCACTCCTCAAATTTTCTAATTTCGTAATGCCTCTCGACCTGATTTTCAAAATCTTGATTTTTTAATTCCATATCATAGCTAGCGTTGTTAGCTTCGATTCCCATGTTTGAACACAAAAATCCGATATCACACGAGCTAGGTATGAACATTTTTATTTACTCAAGGGCTCCTCTCAACTCCCTCGTTAAGGTTGCTAATTTCGTCATGTCTCTCGACCTGAGTTTCAAAATCTTGATTTTTTAATTCCATATCATAGCTAGCGTTGTTAGCTTCGTTTCGCATGTTTGAACACAAAAATCCGATATCACGCTCGCTAGGTATGAACATTTTAATTTACTCAAGGGCTCCTCTCAACTCACTCCTCATATTTGCTAATTTCGTCATGCCTCTCGACCTGATTTTCAAAATCTTGATTTTTTAATTCCATATCATAGCTAGCGTTGTTAGCTTCAATTCGCATGTTTGAACACAAAAATCCGATATCACACGAGCCAGGTATGAACATTTTAATTCACTCACGCGCTCTTCCAACCTCACTCCTCAAATTTGGTAATTTCGTCATGTCTCTCGACTGGATTTTCAAAATCTTGATTTTGTAATTCCATATCATAGCTAGCGTTGTTAGCTTCGATTCGCATGTTTGAACACAAAAATCCGATATCACACGAACCAGGTATGAACATTGTAATTTACCTACTAGCTCTTCTCAACTGCCTCCTCAAATTTGGAAATTTCGTCATGTCTCTCGACCTGAGTTTCAAAATCTTGATTTTATAATTCCATATCATAGCGCTTCGATTCGCATGTTTGTACACGAAATTCCGATAGCACACTCGCTAGGTACGAACATTTTAATTTACTCAAGGGCTCCTCTCAACTCACTCCTCAAATTTGCTAATTTCGTCATGTCTCTCGACCTGAGTTTCAAAATCTTGCTTTTTTAATTCCATATCATAGCTAGCGTTGTTAGGTTCGATTCGCATGTTTGAACACAAAAATCCGATATCACACTCGCTAGGTATGAACATTTTAATTTACTCAAGGGCCCCTCTCAACTCACTCCTCATATTTGCTAATTTCGTCATGCCTCTCGACCTGATTTTTAAAATCTTGATTTTTTAATTCCATATCATAGCTAGCGTTGTTAGCTTCAATTCGCATGTTTGAACACAAAAATCCGATATCACACGCGCCAGGTATGAACATTTTAATTCACTCACGCGCTCTTCCAACCTCACTCCTCAAATTTGGTAATATCGTCATGTCTCTCGACTGGAGTTTCAAAATCTTGATTTTGTAATTCCATATCATAGCTAGCGTTGTTAGCTTCGATTCGCATGTTTGTACACGAAATTCCGATATCACACTCGCTAGGTATGAACATTTTAATTTACTCAAGGGCTCCTCTCAACTCACTCCTCAAATTTGCTAATTTCGTCATGTCTCTCGACCTAAGTTTCAAAATCTTGATTTTGTAATTCCATATCATAGCTAGCGTTGTTAGCTTCGATTCGCATGTTTGAACACAAATATCCGATATCACACGAACCAGGTATGAACATTGTAATTTACCTACTAGGTCTTCTCAACTCCCTCCTCAAATTTGGAAATTTCGTCATGTCTCTCGACCTGAGTTTCAAAATCTTCATTTTTTAATTCCATATCATAGCTAGCGTTGTTAGCTTCGATTCGCATGTTTGTACACAGAAATCCGATATCACAAGAACCAGGTATGAACATTGTAATTTACCTACTAGCTCTTCTTAACTCCCTCCTCAAATTTGGAAATTTCGTCATGTCTCTCGACCTGAGTTTCAAAATCTTGATTTTTTAATTCCATATCATAGCTAGCGTTGTTAGCTTCGATTCGCATGTTTGTACACAAAAATCCGATATCACACTCGCTAGGTATGACCATTTTAATTTACTCAAGGGCTCCTCTCAACTCACTCCTCAAATTTGCTAATTTCGTCATGACTCTCGACCTGAGTTTCAAAATCTTGCTTTTTTAATTCTAGATCATAGCTAGCGTTGTTAGGTTTGATTCGCATGTTTGAACACAAAATTCCGATATCACACTCGCTAGGTATGAACATTTTAATTTACTCAAGGGCCCCTCTCAACTCCCTCCGCAAATTTGGTAATTTCGTCATGTCTCTCGACCTTAGCTTCAAAATCTTGATTTTTTAATTCCATATCATAGCTAGCGTTGTTAGCTTCGATTCGCATGTTTGTACACAAAAATCCGATATCACACTCGCTATGTATGAACATTTTAATTTACTCAAGGGCTCCTCTCAACTCACTCCTCAAATTTGTTAATTTCGTCATGTCTCTCGACCTGAGTTGCAAAATCTTGATTTTTTAATTCTATATCATAGCTAGCGTTGTTAGCTTCGATTCGCATGTTTAAACACAAAAATCCGATATCACACCAGCCAGGTATGAACATTGTAATTTACCTAATAGCTCTTCCAACCTCACTCCTCACGCGCGCTCCAACCTAATAGCTCTTCCAACATTTTAATTCACTCACGCGCTCTTCCAACCTCACTCCTCAAATTTGGTAATTTCATCATGTCTCTCGACTCGAGTTTGAAAATCTTGATTTTGTAATTCCATATCATAGCTAGTGTTGTTAGCTTCGATTCTCATGTTTGAACACAAAAATCCGATATCACAAGAACCAGGTATGAACATTGTAATTTACCTACTAGCTCTTCTCAACTCCCTCCTCAAATTTGCTAATTTCGTCATGCCTCTCGACCTGATTTTCAAAATCTTGATTTTTTAATTCCATATCATAGCTAGCGTTGTTAGCTTCGATTCGCATTTTTGTACACCAAATTCCGATATCACACTCGCTAGGTATGAACATTTTAATTTACTCAAGGGCTCCTCTCAACTCACTCCTCAAATTTGCTAATTTCGTCATGTCTCTCGACCTGAGTTTCAAAATCTTGATTTTTCAATTCCATATCATAGCTAGCGTTTTTAGCTTCGATTCGCATGTTTGTACACAAAAATCCGATATCACACTCGCTAGGTATGACCATTTTAATTTACTCAAGGGCTCCTCTCAACTCACTCCTCAAATTTGCTAATTTCGTCATGTCTCTCGACCTTAGTTTCAAAATCTTGATTTTTTAATTCCATATCATAGCTAGCGTTGTTAGCTTCGATTCGCATGTTTGTACACAAAAATCCGATATCACACTCGCTAGGTATGACCATTTTAATTTACTCAAGGGCTCCTCTCAACTCACTCCTCAAATTTACTAATTTCGTCATGTCTCTCAACCTTAGTTTCAAAATCTTGATTTTTTAATTCCATATCATAGCTAGCGTTGTTAGCTTCAATTCGCATGTTTGAACACAAAAATCCGATATCCGATATCATACGAGCCAGGTATGAACATTTTAATTCACTCACGCGCTCTTCCAACCTCACTCCTCAAATTTGGTAATTTCGTCATGTCTCTCGACTGGAGTTTCAAAATCTTGATTTTGTAATTCCATATCATAGCTAGCGTTGTTAGCTTCGATTCGCATGTTTGAACACAAAAATCCGACATCACACGAACCAGGTATGAACATTGTAATTTACCTACTAGCTCTTCTCAACTCCCTCCTCAAATTTGGAAATTTCGTCATGTCTCTCGACCTGAGTTTCAAAATCTTGATTTTATAATTCCATATCATAGCTAGCGTTGTTAGCTTCGATTCGCATGTTTGTACACGAAATTCCGATATCACACTCGCTAGGTATGAACATTTTAATTTACTCAAGGGCTCCTCTCAACTCACTCCTCAAATTTGCTAATTTCGTCATGTCTCTCGACCTGAGTTTCAAAATCTTGATTTTGTAATTCCATATCATAGCTAGCGTTGTTAGCTTCGATTCGCATGTTTGAACACAAATATCCGATATCACACGAACCAGGTATGAACATTGTAATTTACCTACTAGCTCTTCTCAACTCCCTCCTCAAATTTGGAAATTTCGTCATGTCTCTCGACCTGAGTTTCAAAATCTTGATTTTTTAATTCCATATCATAGCTAGGGTTGTTAGCTTCGATTCGCATGTTTGTACACAAAAATCCGATATCACAAGAACCAGGTATGAACATTGTAATTTACCTACTAGCTCTTCTCAACTCCCTCCTCAAATTTGGAAATTTCGTCATGTCTCTCGACCTGAGTTTCAAAATCTTGATTTTTTAATTCCATATCAGAGCTAGCGTTGTTAGCTTCGATTCGCATTTTTGTACACAAAATTCCGATATCACACTCGCTAGGTATGAACATTTTAATTTACTCAAGGGCTCCTCTCAACTCACTCCTCAAATTTGCTAATTTCGTCATGTCTCTCGACCTGAGTTTCAAAATCTTGATTTTTCAATTCCATATCATAGCTAGCGTTTTTAGCTTCGATTCGCATGTTTGTACACAAAAATCCGATATCACGGTCGCTAGGTATGACCATTTTAATTTACTCAAGGGCTCCTCTCAACTCCCTCCTCAAATTTGGAAATTTCGTCATGTCTCTCGACCTGAGTTTCAAAATCTTGATTTTATAATTCCATATCATAGCTAGCGTTGTTAGCTTCGATTCGCATGTTTGTACACGAAATTCCGATATCACACTCGCTAGGTATGAACATTTTAATTTACTCAAGGGCTCCTCTCAACTCACTCCTCAAATTTGCTAATTTCGTCATGTCTCTCGACCTGAGTTTCAAAATCTTGATTTTGTAATTCCATATCATAGCTAGCGTTGTTAGCTTCGATTCGCATGTTTGAACACAAATATCCGATATCACACGAACCAGGTATGAACATTGTAATTTACCTACTAGCTCTTCTCAACTCCCTCCTCAAATTTGGAAATTTCGTCATGTCTCTCGACCTGAGTTTCAAAATCTTGATTTTTTAATTCCATATCATAGCTAGCGTTGTTAGCTTCGATTCGCATGTTTGTACACAAAAATCCGATATCACAAGAACCAGGTATGAACATTGTAATTTACCTACTAGCTCTTCTCAACTCCCTCCTCAAATTTGGAAATTTCGTCATGTCTCTCGACCTGAGTTTCAAAATCTTGATTTTTTAATTCCATATCAGAGCTAGCGTTGTTAGCTTCGATTCGCATTTTTGTACACAAAATTCCGATATCACACTCGCTAGGTATGAACATTTTAATTTACTCAAGGGCTCCTCTCAACTCACTCCTCAAATTTGCTAATTTCGTCATGTCTCTCGACCTGAGTTTCAAAATCTTGATTTTTCAATTCCATATCATAGCTAGCGTTTTTAGCTTCGATTCGCATGTTTGTACACAAAAATCCGATATCACGGTCGCTAGGTATGACCATTTTAATTTACTCAAGGGCTCCTCTCAACTCACTCCTCAAATTTGCTAATTTCGTCATGTCTCTCGACCTTAGTTTCAAAATCTTGATTTTTTAATTCCATATCATAGCTAGCGTTGTTAGCTTCGATTCGCATGTTTGTACACAAAAATCCGATATCACACTCGCTAGGTATGACCATTTTAATTTACTCAAGGGCTCCTCTCAACTCACTCCTCAAATTTACTAATTTCGTCATGTCTCTCAACCTTAGTTTCAAAATCTTGATTTTTTAATTCCATATCATAGCTAGCGTTGTTAGCTTCAATTCGCATGTTTGAACAGAAAAATCCGATATCATACGAGCCAGGTATGAACATTATAATTCACTCACGCGCTCTTCCAACCTCACTCCTCAAATTTGGTAATTTCGTCATGTCTCTCGACTGGAGTTTCAAAATCTTGATTTTGTAATTCCATATCATAGCTAGCGTTGTTAGCTTCGATTCGCATGTTTGAACACAAAAATCCGATATTACACGAACCAGGTATGAACATTGTAATTTACCTACTAGCTCTTCTCAACTCCCTCCTCAAATTTGGAAATTTCGTCACGTCTCTCGACCTGAGTTTCAAAATCTTGATTTTATAATTCCATATCATAGCTAGCGTTGTTAGCTTCGATTCGCATGTTTGTACACGAAATTCCGATATCACACTCGGTAGGTATGAACATTTTAATTTACTCAAGGGCTCCTCTCAACTCACTCCTCAAATTTGCTAATTTCGTCATGTCTCTCGACCTGAGTTTCAAAATCTTGATTTTTCAATTCCATATCATAGCTAGCGTTGTTAGCTTCGATTCGCATGTTTGAACACAAATATCCGATATCACACGAACCAGGTATGAACATTGTAATTTACCTACTAGCTCTTCTCAACTCCCTCCTAAAATTTGGAAATTTCGTCATGTCTCTCGACCTGAGTTTCAAAATCTTGATTTTTTAATTCCATATCATAGCTAGCGTTGTTAGCTTCGATTCGCATGTTTGTACACAAAAATCCGATATCACAAGAACCAGGTATGAACATTGTAATTTACCTACTAGCTCTTCTTAACTCCCTCCTCAAATTTGGAAATTTCGTCATGTCTCTCGACCTTAGTTTCAAAATCTTGATTTTTTAATTCCTTATCATAGCTAGCGTTGTTAGCTTCGTTTCGCATGTTTGAACACAAAAATCCGATATCACACTCGCTAGGTATGACCATTTTAATTTACTCAAGGGCTCCTCTCAACTCACTCCTCAAATTTACTAATTTCGTCATGTCTCTCGACCTTAGTTTCAAAATCTTGATTTTTTAATTCCATATCATAGCTAGCGTTGTTAGCTTCAATTCGCATGTTTGAACACAAAAATCCGATATCACACGAGCCAGGTATGAACATTTTAATTCACTCACGCGCTCTTCCAACCTCACTCCTCAAATTTGGTAATTTCGTCATGTCTCTCGACTGGAGTTTCAAAATCTTGATTTTGTAATTCCATATCATAGCTAGCGTTGTTAGCTTCGATTCGCATGTTTGAAGACAAAAATCCGATATCACACTCGCTAGGTATAACCATTTTAATTGACTCAAGGGCTCCTCTAAACTCACTCGTCAAGGTTGCTACTTTCGTCATGTCTCTCGATCTTAGTTTCAAAATCTTAATTTTTTAATTCCATATCATAGCTAGCATTGTTAGCTTCGATTCGCATGTTTGTACACGAAAATCCGATATCACACTCGCTAGGTATGACCATTTTAATTTACTCAAGGGCTCCTCTCAACTCACTCCTCAAATTTGCTAATTTCGTCATGTCTCTCGACCTGAGTTTCAAAATCTTAATTTTTTAATTCCATATCATAGCTAGCGTTGTTAGCTTCGATTCGCATGTTTGTACACAAAAATCCGATATCACACTCGCTAGGTATGAACATTTTAATTTACTCAAGGGCTCCTCTCAACTCACTCCTCAAATTTGCTAATTTCGTCATGTCTCTCGACTTTAGTTTCAAAATCTTGATTTTTTAATTCCATATCATAGCTAGCGTTGTTAGCTTCGATTCGCATGTTTGAACACAAAAATCCGATATCACACGAGCTAGGTATGAACATTTTTATTTACTCAAAGGCTCCTCTCAACTCCCTTGTCAAGGTTGCTAATTTCGTCATGTCTCTCGACCTGAGTTTCAAAATCTTGATTTTTTAATTCCATATCATAGCTAGCGTTGTTAGCTTCGATTCGCATGTTTGAACACAAAAATCCGATATCACGCTCGCTAGGTATGAACATTTTAATTTACTCAAGGGCTCCTCTCAACTCACTCCTCAAATTTGCTAATTTCGTAATGCCTCTCGACCTGATTTTCAAAATCTTGATTTTTTAATTCCATATCATAGCTAGCGTTGTTAGCTTCGATTCCCATGTTTGAACACAAAAATCCGATATCACACGAGCTAGGTATGAACATTTTTATTTACTCAAGGGCTCCTCAAATTTACACGAGCTAGGTATGAACATTGTAATTTACACGAGCTAGGTATGAACATTGTAATTTACCTACTAGCTCTTCTCAACTCCCTCCTCAAATTTGGAAATTTCGTCATGTCTCTCGACCTGAGTTTCAAAATCTTGATTTTATAATTCCATATCATAGCTAGCGTTGTTAGCTTCGATTCGCATGTTTGTACACGAAATTCCGATATCACACTCGCTAGGTATGAACATTTTAATTTACTCAAGGGCTCCTCTCAACTCACTCCTCAAATTTGCTAATTTCGTCATGTCTCTCGATCTGAGTTTCAAAATCTTGATTTTGTAATTCCATATCATAGCTAGCGTTGTTAGCTTCGATTCGCATGTTTGAACACAAATATCCGATATCACACGAACCAGGTATGAACATTGTAATTTACCTACTAGCTCTTCTCAACTCCCTCCTCAAATTTGGAAATTTCGTCATGTCTCTCGACCTGAGTTTCAAAATCTTGAATTTTTCAATTCCTTATCATAGCTAGCGTTGTTAGCTTCGATTCGCATGTTTGTACACAAAAATCCGATATCACACTCGCTAGGTATGACCATTTTAATTTACTCAAGGGCTCCTCTCAACTCACTCCTCAAATTTGCTAATTCCGTCATGACTCTCGACCTTAGTTTCAAAATCTTGCTTTTTTAATTCTAGATCATAGCTAGCGTTGTTAGGTTTGATTCGCATGTTTGAACACAAAATTCCGATATCACACTCGCTAGGTATGAACATTTTAATTTACTCAAGGGCCCCTCTCAACTCCCTCCTCAAATTTGCTAATTTCGTCATGTCTCTCGACCTTAGTTTCAAAATCTTGATTTTTTAATTCCATATCATAGCTAGCGTTGTTAGCTTTGATTCGCATGTTTGTACACAAAAATCCGATATCACACTCGCTATGTATGAACATTTTAATTTACTCAAGGGCTCCTCTCAACTCACTCCTCAAAGTTGGTAATTTCGTCATGTCTCTCGACCTGAGTTTCAAAATCTTGATTTTTTAATTCCATATCATAGCTAGCGTTGTTAGCTTCGATTCGCATGTTTGAACACAAAAATCCGATATCACAAGAACCAGGTATGAACATTGTAATTTACCTACTAGCTCTTCTCAACTCCCTCCTCAAATTTGCTAATTTCGTCATGCCTCTCGACCTGATTTTCAAAATCTTGATTTTTTAATTCCATATCATAGCTAGCGTTGTTAGCTTCGATTCGCATTTTTGTACACCAAATTCCGATATCACACTCGCTAGGTATGAACATTTTAATTTACTCAAGGGCTCCTCTCAACTCACTCCTCAAATTTGCTAATTTCGTCATGTCTCTCGACCTGAGTTTCAAAATCTTGATTTTTCAATTCCATATCATAGCTAGCGTTTTTAGCTTCGATTCGCATGTTTGTACACGAAAATCCGATATCACACTCGCTAGGTATGACCATTTTAATTTACTCAAGGGCTCCTCTCAACTCACTCCTCAAATTTACTAATTTCGTGATGTCTCTCGACCTTAGTTTCAAAATCTTGATTTTTTAATTCCATATCATAGCTAGCGTTGTTAGCTTCAATTCGCATGTTTGAACACAAAAATCCGATATCACACGAGCCAGGTATGAACATTTTAATTCACTCACGCGCTCTTCCAACCTCACTCCTCAAATTTGGTAATTTCGTCATGTCTCTCGACTGGAGTTTCAAAATCTTGATTTTGTAATTCCATATCATAGCTAGCGTTGTTAGCTTCGATTCGCATGTTTGAAGACAAAAATCCGATATCACACTCGCTAGGTATAACCATTTTAATTGACTCAAGGGCTCCTCTAAACTCACTCGTCAAGGTTGCTACTTTCGTCATGTCTCTCGATCTTAGTTTCAAAATCTTAATTTTTTAATTCCATATCATAGCTAGCATTGTTAGCTTCGATTCGCATGTTTGTACACGAAAATCCGATCTCACACTCGCTAGGTATGACCATTTTAATTTACTCAAGGGCTCCTCTCAACTCACTCCTCAAATTTGCTAATTTCGTGATGTCTCTCGACCTGAGTTTCAAAATCTTAATTTTTTAATTCCATATCATAGCTAGCGTTGTTAGCTTCGATTCGCATGTTTGTACACAAAAATCCGATATCACACTCGCTAGGTATGAACATTTTAATTTACTCAAGGGCTCCTCTCAACTCACTCCTCAAATTTGCTAATTTCGTCATGTCTCTCGACTTTAGTTTCAAAATCTTGATTTTTTAATTCCATATCATAGCTAGCGTTGTTAGCTTCGATTCGCATGTTTGAACACAAAAATCCGATATCACACGAGCTAGGTATGAACATTTTTATTTACTCAAAGGCTCCTCTCAACTCCCTTGTCAAGGTTGCTAATTTCGTCATGTCTCTCGACCTGAGTTTCAAAATCTTGATTTTTTAATTCCATATCATAGCTAGCGTTGTTAGCTTCGATTCGCATGTTTGAACACAAAAATCCGATATCACGCTCGCTAGGTATGAACATTTTAATTTACTCAAGGGCTCCTCTCAACTCACTCCTCAAATTTGCTAATTTCGTAATGCCTCTCGACCTGATTTTCAAAATCTTGATTTTTTAATTCCATATCATAGCTAGCGTTGTTAGCTTCGATTCCCATGTTTGAACACAAAAATCCGATATCACACGAGCTAGGTATGAACATTTTTATTTACTCAAGGGCTCCTCAAATTTACACGAGCTAGGTATGAACATTGTAATTTACACGAGCTAGGTATGAACATTGTAATTTACCTACTAGCTCTTCTCAACTCCCTCCTCAAATTTGGAAATTTCGTCATGTCTCTCGACCTGAGTTTCAAAATCTTGATTTTATAATTCCATATCATAGCTAGCGTTGTTAGCTTCGATTCGCATGTTTGTACACGAAATTCCGATATCACACTCGCTAGGTATGAACATTTTAATTTACTCAAGGGCTCCTCTCAACTCACTCCTCAAATTTGCTAATTTCGTCATGTCTCTCGACCTGAGTTTCAAAATCTTGATTTTGTAATTCCATATCATAGCTAGTGTTGTTAGCTTCGATTCGCATGTTTGAACACAAATATCCGATATCACACGAACCAGGTATGAACATTGTAATTTACCTACTAGCTCTTCTCAACTCCCTCCTCAAATTTGGAAATTTCGTCATGTCTCTCGACCTGAGTTTCAAAATCTTGAATTTTTCAATTCCTTATCATAGCTAGCGTTGTTAGCTTCGATTCGCATGTTTGTACACAAAAATCCGATATCACACTCGCTAGGTATGACCATTTTAATTTACTCAAGGGCTCCTCTCAACTCACTCCTCAAATTTGCTAATTCCGTCATGACTCTCGACCTTAGTTTCAAAATCTTGCTTTTTTAATTCTAGATCATAGCTAGCGTTGTTAGGTTTGATTCGCATGTTTGAACACAAAATTCCGATATCACACTCGCTAGGTATGAACATTTTAATTTACTCAAGGGCCCCTCTCAACTCCCTCCTCAAATTTGCTAATTTCGTCATGTCTCTCGACCTTAGTTTCAAAATCTTGATTTTTTAATTCCATATCATAGCTAGCGTTGTTAGCTTTGATTCGCATGTTTGTACACAAAAATCCGATATCACACTCGCTATGTATGAACATTTTAATTTACTCAAGGGCTCCTCTCAACTCACTCCTCAAAGTTGGTAATTTCGTCATGTCTCTCGACCTGAGTTTCAAAATCTTGATTTTTTAATTCCATATCATAGCTAGCGTTGTTAGCTTCGATTCGCATGTTTGAACACAAATATCCGATATCACACGAGCCAGGTATGAACATCTTAATTCACTCACGCGCTCTTCCAACCTCACTCCTCAAATTTGTTAATTTCGTCATGTCTCTCGACTAGAGTTTCAAAATCTTGATTTTGTAATTCCATATCATAGCTAGTGTTGTTAGCTTCGATTCGCATGTTTGAACACAAATATCCGATATCACACGAACCAGGTATGAACATTGTAATTTACCTACTAGCTCTTCTCAACTCCCTCCTCAAATTTGGAAATTTCGTCATGTCTCTCGACCTGAGTTTCAAAATCTTGAATTTTTCAATTCCTTATCATAGCTAGCGTTGTTAGCTTCGATTCGCATGTTTGTACACAAAAATCCGATATCACAAGAACCAGGTATGAACATTGTAATTTACCTACTAGCTCTTCTTAACTCCCTCCTCAAATTTGGAAATTTCGTCATGTCTCTCGACCTTAGTTTCAAAATCTTGATTTTTTAATTCCTTATCATAGCTAGCGTTGTTAGCTTCGTTTCGCATGTTTGAACACAAAAATCCGATATCACACTCGCTAGGTATGACCATTTTAATTTACTCAAGGGCTCCTCTCAACTCACTCCTCAAATTTGCTAATTTCGTCATGTCTCTCGACTTTAGTTTCAAAATCTTGATTTTTTAATTCCATATCATAGCTAGCGTTGTTAGCTTCGATTCGCATGTTTGAACACAAAAATCCGATATCACACGAGCTAGGTATGAACATTTTTATTTACTCAAAGGCTCCTCTCAACTCCCTTGTCAAGGTTGCTAATTTCGTCATGTCTCTCGACCTGAGTTTCAAAATCTTGATTTTTTAATTCCATATCATAGCTAGCGTTGTTAGCTTCGATTCGCATGTTTGAACACAAAAATCCGATATCACGCTCGCTAGGTATGAACATTTTAATTTACTCAAGGGCTCCTCTCAACTCACTCCTCAAATTTGCTAATTTCGTAATGCCTCTCGACCTGATTTTCAAAATCTTGATTTTTTAATTCCATATCATAGCTAGCGTTGTTAGCTTCGATTCCCATGTTTGAACACAAAAATCCGATATCACACGAGCTAGGTATGAACATTTTTATTTACTCAAGGGCTCCTCAAATTTACACGAGCTAGGTATGAACATTGTAATTTACACGAGCTAGGTATGAACATTGTAATTTACCTACTAGCTCTTCTCAACTCCCTCCTCAAATTTGGAAATTTCGTCATGTCTCTCGACCTGAGTTTCAAAATCTTGATTTTATAATTCCATATCATAGCTAGCGTTGTTAGCTTCGATTCGCATGTTTGTACACGAAATTCCGATATCACACTCGCTAGGTATGAACATTTTAATTTACTCAAGGGCTCCTCTCAACTCACTCCTCAAATTTGCTAATTTCGTCATGTCTCTCGACCTGAGTTTCAAAATCTTGATTTTGTAATTCCATATCATAGCTAGCGTTGTTAGCTTCGATTCGCATGTTTGAACACAAATATCCGATATCACACGAACCAGGTATGAACATTGTAATTTACCTACTAGCTCTTCTCAACTCCCTCCTCAAATTTGGAAATTTCGTCATGTCTCTCGACCTGAGTTTCAAAATCTTGAATTTTTCAATTCCTTATCATAGCTAGCGTTGTTAGCTTCGATTCGCATGTTTGTACACAAAAATCCGATATCACACTCGCTAGGTATGACCATTTTAATTTACTCAAGGGCTCCTCTCAACTCACTCCTCAAATTTGCTAATTCCGTCATGACTCTCGACCTTAGTTTCAAAATCTTGCTTTTTTAATTCTAGATCATAGCTAGCGTTGTTAGGTTTGATTCGCATGTTTGAACACAAAATTCCGATATCACACTCGCTAGGTATGAACATTTTAATTTACTCAAGGGCCCCTCTCAACTCCCTCCTCAAATTTGCTAATTTCGTCATGTCTCTCGACCTTAGTTTCAAAATCTTGATTTTTTAATTCCATATCATAGCTAGCGTTGTTAGCTTTGATTCGCATGTTTGTACACAAAAATCCGATATCACACTCGCTATGTATGAACATTTTAATTTACTCAAGGGCTCCTCTCAACTCACTCCTCAAAGTTGGTAATTTCGTCATGTCTCTCGACCTGAGTTTCAAAATCTTGATTTTTTAATTCCATATCATAGCTAGCGTTGTTAGCTTCGATTCGCATGTTTGAACACAAATATCCGATATCACACGAGCCAGGTATGAACATCTTAATTCACTCACGCGCTCTTCCAACCTCACTCCTCAAATTTGTTAATTTCGTCATGTCTCTCGACTAGAGTTTCAAAATCTTGATTTTGTAATTCCATATCATAGCTAGTGTTGTTAGCTTCGATTCGCATGTTTGAACACAAATATCCGATATCACACGAACCAGGTATGAACATTGTAATTTACCTACTAGCTCTTCTCAACTCCCTCCTCAAATTTGGAAATTTCGTCATGTCTCTCGACCTGAGTTTCAAAATCTTGAATTTTTCAATTCCTTATCATAGCTAGCGTTGTTAGCTTCGATTCGCATGTTTGTACACAAAAATCCGATATCACAAGAACCAGGTATGAACATTGTAATTTACCTACTAGCTCTTCTTAACTCCCTCCTCAAATTTGGAAATTTCGTCATGTCTCTCGACCTTAGTTTCAAAATCTTGATTTTTTAATTCCTTATCATAGCTAGCGTTGTTAGCTTCGTTTCGCATGTTTGAACACAAAAATCCGATATCACACTCGCTACGTATGACCATTTTAATTTACTCAAGGGCTCCTCTCAACTCACTCCTCAAATTTGCTAATTTCGTCATGTCTCTCGACTTTAGTTTCAAAATCTTGATTTTTTAATTCCATATCATAGCTAGCGTTGTTAGCTTCGATTCGCATGTTTGAACACAAAAATCCGATATCACACGAGCTAGGTATGAACATTTTTATTTACTCAAAGGCTCCTCTCAACTCCCTTGTCAAGGTTGCTAATTTCGTCATGTCTCTCGACCTGAGTTTCAAAATCTTGATTTTTTAATTCCATATCATAGCTAGCGTTGTTAGCTTCGATTCGCATGTTTGAACACAAAAATCCGATATCACGCTCGCTAGGTATGAACATTTTAATTTACTCAAGGGCTCCTCTCAACTCACTCCTCAAATTTGCTAATTTCGTAATGCCTCTCGACCTGATTTTCAAAATCTTGATTTTTTAATTCCATATCATAGCTAGCGTTGTTAGCTTCGATTCCCATGTTTGAACACAAAAATCCGATATCACACGAGCTAGGTATGAACATTTTTATTTACTCAAGGGCTCCTCAAATTTACACGAGCTAGGTATGAACATTGTAATTTACACGAGCTAGGTATGAACATTGTAATTTACCTACTAGCTCTTCTCAACTCCCTCCTCAAATTTGGAAATTTCGTCATGTCTCTCGACCTGAGTTTCAAAATCTTGATTTTATAATTCCATATCATAGCTAGCGTTGTTAGCTTCGATTCGCATGTTTGTACACGAAATTCCGATATCACACTCGCTAGGTATGAACATTTTAATTTACTCAAGGGCTCCTCTCAACTCACTCCTCAAATTTGCTAATTTCGTCATGTCTCTCGACCTGAGTTTCAAAATCTTGATTTTGTAATTCCATATCATAGCTAGCGTTGTTAGCTTCGATTCGCATGTTTGAACACAAATATCCGATATCACACGAACCAGGTATGAACATTGTAATTTACCTACTAGCTCTTCTCAACTCCCTCCTCAAATTTGGAAATTTCGTCATGTCTCTCGACCTGAGTTTCAAAATCTTGAATTTTTCAATTCCTTATCATAGCTAGCGTTGTTAGCTTCGATTCGCATGTTTGTACACAAAAATCCGATATCACACTCGCTAGGTATGACCATTTTAATTTACTCAAGGGCTCCTCTCAACTCACTCCTCAAATTTGCTAATTCCGTCATGACTCTCGACCTTAGTTTCAAAATCTTGCTTTTTTAATTCTAGATCATAGCTAGCGTTGTTAGGTTTGATTCGCATGTTTGAACACAAAATTCCGATATCACACTCGCTAGGTATGAACATTTTAATTTACTCAAGGGCCCCTCTCAACTCCCTCCTCAAATTTGCTAATTTCGTCATGTCTCTCGACCTTAGTTTCAAAATCTTGATTTTTTAATTCCATATCATAGCTAGCGTTGTTAGCTTTGATTCGCATGTTTGTACACAAAAATCCGATATCACAAGAACCAGGTATGAACATTTTAATTTACTCAAGGGCTCCTCTCAACTCACTCCTCAAAGTTGGTAATTTCGTCATGTCTCTCGACCTGAGTTTCAAAATCTTGATTTTTTAATTCCATATCATAGCTAGCGTTGTTAGCTTCGATTCGCATGTTTGAACACAAATATCCGATATCACACGAGCCAGGTATGAACATCTTAATTCACTCACGCGCTCTTCCAACCTCACTCCTCAAATTTGTTAATTTCGTCATGTCTCTCGACTAGAGTTTCAAAATCTTGATTTTGTAATTCCATATCATAGCTAGTGTTGTTAGCTTCGATTCGCATGTTTGAACACAAATATCCGATATCACACGAACCAGGTATGAACATTGTAATTTACCTACTAGCTCTTCTCAACTCCCTCCTCAAATTTGGAAATTTCGTCATGTCTCTCGACCTGAGTTTCAAAATCTTGATTTTTTAATTCCATATCAGAGCTAGCGTTGTTAGCTTCGATTCGCATTTTTGTACACAAAATTCCGATATCACACTCGCTAGGTATGAACATTTTAATTTACTCAAGGGCTCCTCTCAACTCACTCCTCAAATTTGCTAATTTCGTCATGTCTCTCGACCTGAGTTTCAAAATCTTGATTTTTCAATTCCATATCATAGCTAGCGTTTTTAGCTTCGATTCGCATGTTTGTACACAAAAATCCGATATCACGGTCGCTAGGTATGACCATTTTAATTTACTCAAGGGCTCCTCTCAACTCACTCCTCAAATTTGCTAATTTCTTCATGTCTCTCGACCTTAGTTTCAAAATCTTGATTTTTTAATTCCATATCATAGCTAGCGTTGTTAGCTTCGATTCGCATGTTTGTACACAAAAATCCGATATCACACTCGCTAGGTATGACCATTTTAATTTACTCAAGGGCTCCTCTCAACTCACTCCTCAAATTTACTAATTTCGTCATGTCTCTCAACCTTAGTTTCAAAATCTTGATTTTTTAATTCCATATCATAGCTAGCGTTGTTAGCTTCAATTCGCATGTTTGAACAGAAAAATCCGATATCATACGAGCCAGGTATGAACATTTTAATTCACTCACGCGCTCTTCCAACCTCACTCCTCAAATTTGGTAATTTCGTCATGTCTCTCGACTGGAGTTTCAAAATCTTGATTTTGTAATTCCATATCATAGCTAGCGTTGTTAGCTTCGATTCGCATGTTTGAACACAAAAATCCGATATTACACGAACCAGGTATGAACATTGTAATTTACCTACTAGCTCTTCTCAACTCCCTCCTCAAATTTGGAAATTTCGTCATGTCTCTCGACCTGAGTTTCAAAATCTTGATTTTATAATTCCATATCATAGCTAGCGTTGTTAGCTTCGATTCGCATGTTTGTACACGAAATTCCGATATCACACTCGCTAGGTATGAACATTTTAATTTACTCAAGGGCTCCTCTCAACTCACTCCTCAAATTTGCTAATTTCGTCATGTCTCTCGACCTGAGTTTCAAAATCTTGATTTTTCAATTCCATATCATAGCTAGCGTTGTTAGCTTCGATTCGCATGTTTGAACACAAATATCCGATATCACACGAACCAGGTATGAACATTGTAATTTACCTACTAGCTCTTCTCAACTCCCTCCTCAAATTTGGAAATTTCGTCATGTCTCTCGACCTGAGTTTCAAAATCTTGATTTTTTAATTCCATATCATAGCTAGCGTTGTTAGCTTCGATTCGCATGTTTGAACACAAAAATCCGATATCACGCTCGCTAGGTATGAACATTTTAATTTACTCAAGGGCTCCTCTCAACTCACTCCTCAACTTTGCTAATTTCGTCATGCCTCTCGACCTGATTTTCAAAATCTTGATTTTTTAATTCCATATCATAGCTAGCGTTGTTAGCTTCGATTCGCATGTTTGTACACAAAATTCCGATATCACACTCGCTAGGTATAAACATTTTAATTTACTCAAGGGCTCCTCTCAACTCACTCCTCAAATTTGCTAATTTCGTCATGCCTCTCGACCTGATTTTCAAAATCTTGATTTTTTAATTCCATATCATAGCTAGCGTTGTTAGCTTCGATTCGCATGTTTGATCACAAATATCCGATATCACACGAGCCAGGTATGAACATTTTAATTCACTCACGCGCTCTTCCAACCTCACTCCTCAAATTTGGTAATTTCGTCATGTCTCTCGACTGGAGTTTCAAAATCTTGATTTTGTAATTCCATATCATAGCTAGCGTTGTTAGCTTCGATTCGCATGTTTGAACACAAAAATCCGATATCACACGAACCAGGTATGAACATTGTAATTTACCTACTAGCTCTTCTCAACTCCCTCCTCAAATTTGGTAATTTCGTCATGTCTCTCGACCTTAGTTTCAAAATCTTGATTTTTTAATTCCATATCATAGCTAGCGTTGTTAGCTTCGATTCGCATGTTTGTACACAAAAATCCGATATCACACTCGCTATGTATGAACATTTTAATTTACTCAAGGGCTCCTCTCAACTCACTCAAATTTGCTAATTTCGTGATGCCTCTCGACCTGATTTTCAAAATCTTGATTTTTTAATTCCATATCATAGCTAGCGTTGTTAGCTTCGATTCGGATGTTTTTACACAAAATTCCGATATCACACTCGCTAGGTATGAACATTTTAATTTACTCAAGGGCTCCTCTCAACTCACTCCTCAAATTTGCTAATTTCGTCATGCCTCTCGACCTTATTTTCAAAATCTTGATTTTTTAATTCCATATCATAGGTAGCGTTGTTAGCTTCGATTCGCATGTTTGAACACAAATATCCGATATCACACGAGCCAGGTATGAACATTTTAATTCACTCACGCGCTCTTCCAACCTCACTCCTCAAATTTGGTAATTTCGTCATGTCTCTCGACTAGAGTTTCAAAATCTTGATTTTGTAATTCCATATCATAGCTAGCGTTGTTAGCTTCGATTCGCATGTTTGAACACAAAAATCCGATATCACACGAACCAGGTATGAACATTGTAATTTACCTACTAGCTCTTCTCAACTCCCTCCTCAAATTTGGAAATTTCGTCATGTCTCTCGACCTGAGTTTCAAAATCTTCATTTTTTAATTCCATATCATAGCTAGCGTTGTTAGCTTCGATTCGCATGTTTGTACACAAAAATCCGATATCACACTCGCTAGGTATGACCATTTTAATTTACTCAAGGGCTCCTCTCAACTCACTCCTCAAATTTGGTAATTTCGTCATGTGTCTCGACCTGAGTTTCAAAATCTTGATTTTTCAATTCCATATCATAGCTAGCGTCGTTAGCTTCGATTCGCATGTTTGAACACAAAAATCCGATATCACACGAGCCAGCTATGAACATTTTAATTCACTCACGCGCTCTTCCAACCTCACTCCTCAAATTTGGTAATTTCATCATGACTCTCGACCTGAGTTTCAAAATCTTGCTTTTTTAATTCTAGATCATAGCTAGCGTTGTTAGGTTTGATTCGCATGTTTGAACACAAAATTCCGATATCAGACTCGCTAGGTATGAACATTTTAATTTACTCAAGGGCCCCTCTCAACTCCCTCCTCAAATTTGGTAATTTCGTCATGTCTCTGGACCTTAGTTTCAAAATCTTGATTTTTTAATTCCATATCATAGCTAGCCTTGTTAGCTTCGATTCGCATGTTTGTACACAAAAATCCGATATCACACTCGCTATGTATGAACATTTTAATTTACTCAAGGGCTCCTCTCCACTCACTCCTCAAATTTGCTAATTTCGTCATGCCTCTCGACCTGATTTTCAAAATCTTGATTTTTTAATTCCATATCATAGCTAGCGTTGTTAGCTTTGATTCGGATGTTTTTACACAAAATTCCGATATCACACTCGCTAGGTATGAACATTTTAATTTACTCAAGGGCTCCTCTCAACTCACTCCTCAAATTTGCTAATTTCGTCATGCCTCTCGACCTTATTTTCAAAATCTTGATTTTTTAATTCCATATCATAGCTAGCGTTGTTAGCTTCGATTCGCATGTTTGAACACAAATATCCGATATCACACGAGCCAGGTATGAACATTTTAATTCACTCACGCGCTCTTCCAACCTCACTCCTCAAATTTGGTAATTTCATCATGTCTCTCGACTGGACTTTCAAAATCTTGATTTTGTAATTCCATATCATAGCTAGTGTTGTTAGCTTCGATTCGCATGTTTGAACACAAAAATCCGATATCACAAGAACCAGGTATGAACATTGTAATTTACCTACTAGCTCTTCTCAACTCCCTCCTCAAATTTGGAAATTTCGTCATGTGTCTCGACCTGAGTTTCAAAATCTTGATTTTTTAATTCCATATCATAGCTAGCGTTGTTAGCTTCGATTCGCATGTTTGTACACAAAAATCCGATATCACACTCGCTAGGTATGACCATTTTAATTTACTCAAGGGCTCCTCTCAACTCACTCCTCAAATTTGGTAATTTCGTCATGTGTCTCGACCTGAGTTTCAAAATCTTGATTTTTCAATTCCATATCATAGCTAGCGTCGTTAGCTTCGATTCGCATGTTTGAACACAAAAATCCGATATCACACGAGCCAGCTATGAACATTTTAATTCACTCACGCGCTCTTCCAACCTCACTCCTCAAATTTGGTAATTTCATCATGTCTCTCGACTGGACTTTCAAAATCTTGATTTTGTAATTCCATATCATAGCTAGTGTTGTTAGCTTCGATTCGCATGTTTGAACACAAAAATCCGATATCACAAGAACCAGGTATGAACATTGTAATTTACCTACTAGCTCTTCTCAACTCCCTCCTCAAATTTGGAAATTTCGTCATGTCTCTCGACCTGAGTTTCAAAATCTTGATTTTTTAATTCCATATCATAGCTAGTGTTCTTAGCTTCGATTCGCATGTTTGTACACAAAAATCCGATATCACACTCGCTAGGTATGACCATTTTAATTGACTCAAGGGCTCCTCTCAACTCACTCCTCAAATTTGCTAATTCCGTCATGACTCTCGACCTGAGTTTCAAAATCTTCCTTTTTTAATACTAGATCATAGCTAGCGTTGTTAGGTTTGATTCGCATGTTTGAACACAAAATTCCGATATCAGACTCGCTAGGTATGAATATTTTAATTTACTCAAGGGCCCCTCTCAACTCCCTCCTCAAATTTGGTAATTTCGTCATGTCTCTGGACCTTAGTTTCAAAATCTTGATTTTTTAATTCCATATCATAGCTAGCGTTGTTAGCTTCGATTCGCATGTTTGTACACAAAAATCCGATATCACACTCGCTATGTATGAACATTTTAATTTACTCAAGGGCTCCTCTCAACTCACTCCTCAAATTTGCTAATTTCGTCATGCCTCTCGACCTGATTTTCAAAATCTTGATTTTTTAATTCCATATCATAGCTAGCGTTGTTAGCTTCGATTCGCATGTTTGTACACAAAAATCCGATATCACACTCGCTATGTATGAACATTTTAATTTACTCAAGGGCTCCTCTCAACTCACTCCTCAAATTTGCTAATTCCGTCATGACTCTCGACCTGAGTTTCAAAATCTTGCTTTTTTAATTCTAGATCATAGCTAACGTTGTTAGGTTTGATTCGCATGTTTGAAA
Organism: Azolla caroliniana; assembly: GCF_043228905.1. Lineage (NCBI taxonomy): Eukaryota > Viridiplantae > Streptophyta > Polypodiopsida > Salviniales > Salviniaceae > Azolla > Azolla caroliniana. The sequence goes on from NW_028230456.1 coordinate 65,881, forward strand.
ACAAAATTCCGATATCACACTCGCTAGCTATGAACATTTTAATTTACTCAAGGGCCCCTCTCAACCCCCTCCTCAAATTTGGTAATTTCGTCATGTCTCTCAACCTTAGTTTCAAAATCTTGATTTTTTAATTCCATATCATAGCTAGCGTTGTTAGCTTCGATTCGCATGTTTGTACACAAAATTCCGATATCACACGAGCCAGGTATGAACATTTTAATTTACTCAAGGGCTCCTCTCAACTCACTCCTCAAATTTGCTAATTTCGTCATGTCTCTCGACCTGAGTTTCAAAATCTTGATTTTTCAATTCCATATGATAGCTAGCGTTGTTAGCTTCGATTCGCATGTTTGTACACAAAAATCCGATATCACACTCGCTAGGTATGACCATTTTAATTTACTCAAGGGCTCCTCTCAACTCACTCCTCAAATTTGCTAATTCCGTCATGACTCTCGACCTGAGTTTCAAAATCTTGCTTTTTTAATTCTAGATCATAGCTAACGTTGTTAGGTTTGATTCGCATGTTTGAAAACAAAATTCCGATATCACACTCACTAGCTATGAACATTTTAATTTACTCAAGGGCCCCTCTCAACCCCCTCCTCAAATTTGGTAATTTCGTCATGTCTCTCGACCTTAGTTTAAAAATCTTGATTTTTTAATTCCATATCATAGCTAGCGTTGTTAGCTTCGATTCGCATGTTTGTACACAAAAATCCGATATCACACTCGCTATGTATGAACATTTTAATTTACTCAAGGGCTCTTCCAACCTCACTCCTCAAATTTGGTAATGTCGTCATGTCTCTCGCCTGGAGTTTCAAAATCTTGATTTTGTAATTCCATATCATAGCTAGCGTTGTTAGCTTCGATTCGCAGGTTTGAACACAAAAATCCGATATCACACGAGCCAGGTATGAACATTATAATTTACCTACTAGCTCTTCTCAACTCCCTCCTGAAATTTGGAAATTACGTCATGTCTCTCGATCTGAGTTTCAAAATCTTGATTTTTTAAGTCCATATCATAGCTAGCGTTGTTAGCTTCGATTCGCATGTTTGAACACAAAAATCCGATATCACACGAGCCAGGTATGAACATTTTAATTCACTCACGCGCTATTCCAACCTCACTCCTCAAATTTGGTAATTTCGTCATGTCTCTCGCCTGGAGTTTCAAAATCTTGATTTTGTAATTCCATATCATAGCTAGCGTTGTTAGCTTCGATTCGCATGTTTGAACACAAAAATCCGATATCACACGAGCTAGGTATAAACATTTTTATTTACTCAAGGGCTCCTCTCAACTCACTCCTCAAATTTGCTAATTTCGTCATGTCTCTCGACCTGAGTTTCAAAATCTTGATTTTTCAATTCCATATCATAGCTAGCGTTGTTAGCTTCGATTCGCATGTTTGTACACAAAATTCCGATATCACAATCGCTAGGTATGAACATTTTAATTTACTCAAGGGCTTCTCTCAACTCACTCCTCAAATTTGCTAATTTCGTCATGTCTCTCGACCTGAGTTTCAAAATCTTGATTTTTCAATTCCATATGATAACTAGCGTTGTTAGCTTCGATTCGCATGTTTGTACACAAAAATCCGATATCACACTCGCTAGGTATGACCATTTTAATTTACTCAAGGGCTCCTCTCAACTCACTCCTCAAATTTGCTAATTCCGTCATGACTCTCGACCTGAGTTTCAAAATCTTGCTTTTTTAATTCTAGATCATAGCTAGCGTTGTTAGGTTTGATTCGCATGTTTGAACACAAAATTCCGATATCACACGAGCCAGGTATGAACATTTTAATTTACCTAATAGCTCTTCTTAACTCCCTCCTCAAATTTGGTAATTTCGTCATGTCTCTCGACCTGAGTTTCATAATCTTGATATTTTAATTCCATGTCATAGCTAGCGTTGTTAGCTTCGATTCGCATGTTTGTACACAACAATCCGATATCACACTCGCTAGGTATGACCATTTTAATTTACTCAAGGGCTCCTCTCAACTCACTCCTCAAATTTGCTAATTTCGTCATGTCTCTCGGCCTGAGTTTCAAAATCTTGATTTTTTAATTCCATATCATAGCTAGTGTTGTTGGCTTCGATTCGCATGTTTGAACACAAAAATCCGATATCACACTCGCTAGGTATGACCATTTTAATATACTCAAGGGCTCATCTCAACTCACTCCTCAAAGTTGGTAATTTCGTCATGTCTCTCGACCTGAGTTTCAAAATCTTGATTTTTTAAGTCCATATGATAGCTAGCGTTGTTAGCTTCGATTCGCATGTTTGAACACAAAAATCCGATATCACACGAGCCAGGTATGAACATTTTAATTCACTCACGCGCTCTTCCAACCTCACTCCTCAAATTTGGTAATTTCGTCATGTCTCTCGCCTGGAGTTTCAAAATCTTGATTTTGTAATTCCATATCATAGCTAGCGTTGTTAGCTTCGATTCGCATGTTTGAACACAAAAATCCGATATCACACGAGCCAGGTATGAACATTTTAATTTACCTAATAGCTCTTCTTAACTCACTCCTCAAATTTGCTAATTTCGTCATGTCTCTCGACCTGAGTTTCAAAATCTTGATTTTTTAATTCCATGTCATAGCTAGCGTTGTTAGCTTCGATTCGCATGTTTGTACACAAAATTCCGATATCACACTCGCTAGGTATGAACATTTTAATTTACTCAAGGGCTTCTCTCAACTCACTCCTCAAATTTGCTAATTTCGTCATGTCTCTCGACCTGAGTTTCAAAATCTTGATTTTTCAATTCCATATGATAGCTAGCGTTGTTAGCTTCGATTCGCATGTTTGTACACAAAAATCCGATATCACACTCGCTAGGTATGACCCTCAAAAATCCGATATCACACGAGCTAGGTATGAACATTTTTATTTACTCAAGGGCTCCTCTCAACTCACTCCTCAAATTTGCTAATTCCGTCATGACTCTCGACCTGAGTTTCAAAATATTCCTTTTTTAATTCTAGATCATAGCTAGCGTTGTTAGGTTTGATTCGCATGTTTGAACACAAAATTCCGATATCACACTCGCTAGGTATGAACATTTTAATTTACTCAAGGGCTCCTCTCAACTCACTCCTCAAATTTGGTAATTTCGTCATGTCTCTCGACCTGAGTGTCAAAATCTTGATTTTTTAATTCTATATCATAGCTAGCGTTGTTAGCTTCGATTCGCATGTTTGAACACAAAAATCCGATATCACACGAGCCAGGTATGAACATTTTAATTTACCTAATAGCTCTTCTTAACTCCCTCCTCAAATTTGGTAATTTCGTCATGTCTCTCGACCTGAGTTTCATAATCTTGATTTTTTAATTCCATGTCATAGCTAGCGTTGTTAGCTTCGATTCGCATGTTTGTACACAAAAATCCGATATCACACTCGCTAGGTATGAACATTTTTATTTACTCAAGGGCTCCTCTCAACTCACTCCTCAAATTTGCTAATTCCGTCATGACTCTCGACCTGAGTTTCAAAATCTTGCTTTTTTAATTCTAGATCATAGCTAGCGTTGTTAGGTTTGATTCGCATGTTTGAACACAAAATTCCGATATCACACTCGCTAGGTATGAACATTTTAATTTACTCAAGGGCCCCTCTCAACTCCCTCCTCAAATTTGGTAATTTCGTCATGTCTCTCGACCTTAGTTTCAAAATCTTGATTTTTTAATTCCATATCATAGCTAGCGTTGTTAGCTTCGATTCGCATGTTTGTACACAAAAATCCGATATCACACTCGCTATGTATGAACATTTTAATTTACTCAAGGGCTCCTCTCAACTCAATCCTCAAATTTGGTAATTTCGTCATGTCTCTCGACCTGAGTGTCAAAATCTTGATTTTTTAATTCTATATCATAGCTAGCGTTGTTAGCTTCGATTCGCATGTTTGTACACAAAAATCCGATATCACACTCGCTATGTATGAACATTTTAATTTACTCAAGGGCTCCTCTCAACTCACTCCTCAAATTTGGTAATTTCGTCATGTCTCTCGACCTGAGTGTCAAAATCATGATTTTTTAATTCTATATCATAGCTAGCGTTGTTAGCTTCGATTCGCATGTTTGAACACAAAAATCCGATATCACACGAGCCAGGTATGAACATTTTAATTTACCTAATAGCTCTTCTTAACTCCCTCCTCAAATTTGGTAATTTCGTCATGTCTCTCGACCTGAGTTTCATAATCTTGATTTTTTAATTCCATGTCATAGCTAGCGTTGTTAGCTTCGATTCGCATGTTTGTACACAAAAATCCGATATCACACGAGCTAGATATGAACATTTTTATTTACTCAAGGGCTCCTCTCAACTCACTCCTCAAATTTGCTAATTTCGTCATGTCTCTCGACCTGAGTTTCAAAATCTTGATTTTTCAATTCCATATCATAGCTAGCGTTGTTAGCTTCGATTCGCATGTTTGTACACAAAATTCCGATATCACACTCGCTAGGTATGAACATTTTAATTTACTCAAGGGCTTCTCTCAACTCACTCCTCAAATTTGCTAATTTCGTCATGTCTCTCGACCTGAGTTTCAAAATCTTGATTTTTCAATTCCATATGATAGCTAGCGTTGTTAGCTTCGATTCGCATGTTTGTACACAAAAATCCGATATCACACTCGCTAGGTATGACCATTTTAATTTACTCAAGGGCTCCTCTCAACTCACTCCTCAAATTTGCTAATTCCGTCATGACTCTCGACCTGAGTTTCAAAATCTTGCTTTTTTAATTCTAGATCATAGCTAGCGTTGTTAGCTTCGATTCGCATGTTTGAACACAAAATTCCGATATCACACTCGCTAGGTATGAACATTTTTATTTACTCAAGGGCCCCTCTCAACTCCCTCCTCAAATTTGGTAATTTCGTCATGTCTCTCGACCTTAGTTTCAAAATCTTTATTTTTTAATTCCATATCATAGCTAGCGTTGTTAGCTTCGATTCGCATGTTTGTACACAAAAATCTGATATCACACTCGCTATGTATGAACATTTTAATTTACTCAAGGGCTCCTCTCAACTCACTCCTCAAATTTGGTAATTTCGTCATGTCTCTCGACCTGAGTGTCAACATCTTGATTTTTTAATTCTATATCATAGCTAGCGTTGTTAGCTTCGATTCGCATGTTTGTACACAAAAATCCGATATCACACGAGCCAGGTATGAACATTTTAATTTACCTAATAGCTCTTCTTAACTCCCTCCTCAAATTTGGTAATTTCGTCATGTCTCTCGACCTGAGTTTCATAATCTTGATTTTTTAATTCCATGTCATAGCTAGCGTTGTTAGCTTCGATTCGCATGTTTGTACACAAAAATCCGATATCACACTCGCTAGGTATGACCATTTTAATTTACTCAAGGGCTCCTCTCAACTCACTCCTCAAATTTGCTAATTCCGTCATGACTCTCGACCTGAGTTTCAAAATCTTGCTTTTTTAATTCTAGATCATAGCTAGCGTTGTTAGGTTTGATTCACATGTTTGAACACAAAATTCCGATATCACACTCGCTAGGTATGAACATTTTTATTTACTCAACGGCCCCTCTCAACTCCCTCCTCAAATTTGGTAATTTCGTCATGTCTCTCGACCTGAGTTTCAAAATCTTGATTTTTTAAGTCCATATCATAGCTAGCGTTGTTAGCTTCGATTCGCATGTTTGAACACAAAAATCCGATATCACACGAGCCAGGTATGAACATTTTAATTCACTCACGCGCTCTTCCAACCTCACTCCTCAAATTTGGTAATTTCGTCATGTCTCTCGCCTGGAGTTTCAAAATCTTGATTTTGTAATTCCATATCATAGCTAGCGTTGTTAGCTTCGATTCGCATGTTTGAACACAAAAATCCGATATCACACGAGCTAGGTATGAACATTTTTATTTACTCAAGGGCTCCTCTCAACTCACTCCTCAAATTTGCTAATTCCGTCATGACTCTCGACCTGAGTTTCAAAATCTTGCTTTTTTAATTCTAGATCATAGCTAGCGTTGTTAGGTTTGATTCGCATGTTTGAACACAAAATTCCGATATCACACTCGCTAGGTATGAACATTTTAATTTACTCAAGGGCTCCTCTCAACTCACTCCTCAAATTTGCTAATTCCGTCATGACTCTCGACCTGAGTTTCAAAATCTTGCTTTTTTAATTCCATATCATAGCTAGCGTTGTTGGCTTCGATTCGCATGTTTGAACACAAAAATCCGATATCACACTCGCTAGGTATGACCATTTTAATATACTCAAGGGCTCATCTCAACTCACTCCTCAAAGTTGGTAATTTCGTCATGTCTCTCGACCTGAGTTTCAAAATCTTGATTTTTCAATTCCATATGATAGCTAGCGTTGTTAGCTTCGATTCGCATGTTTGTACACAAAAATCCGATATCACACTCGCTAGGTATGACCATTTTAATTTACTCAAGGGCTCCTCTCAACTCACTCCTCAAATTTGCTAATTCCGTCATGACTCTCGACCTGAGTTTCAAAATCTTGCTTTTTTAATTCTAGATCATAGCTAGCGTTGTTAGCTTCGATTCGCATGTTTGAACACAAAATTCCGATATCACACTCGCTAGGTATGAACATTTTTATTTACTCAAGGGCCCCTCTCAACTCCCTCCTCAAATTTGGTAATTTCGTCATGTCTCTCGACCTTAGTTTCAAAATCTTGATTTTTTAATTCCATATCATAGCTAGCGTTGTTAGCTTCGATTCGCATGTTTGTACACAAAAATCCGATATCACACTCGCTATGTATGAACATTTTAATTTACTCAAGGGCTCCTCTCAACTCACTCCTCAAATTTGGTAATTTCGTCATGTCTCTCGACCTGAGTTTCAAAATCTTGATTTTTCAATTCTAGATCATAGCTAGCGTTGTTAGGTTTGATTCGCATGTTTGAACACAAAATTCCGATATCACACTCGCTAGGTATGAACATTTTAATTTACTCAAGGGCCCCTCTCAACTCCCTCCTCAAATTTGGTAATTTCGTCATGTCTCTCGACCTTAGTTTCAAAATCTTGATTTTTTAATTCCATATCATAGCTAGCGTTGTTAGCTTCGATTCGCATGTTTGAACACAAAATTCCGATATCACACTCGCTAGGTATGAACATTTTTATTTACTCAAGGGCCCCTCTCAACTCCCTCCTCAAATTTGGTAATTTCGTCATGTCTCTCGACCTTAGTTTCAAAATCTTGATTTTTTAATTCCATATCATAGCTAGCGTTGTTAGCTTCGATTCGCATGTTTGTACACAAAAATCCGATATCACACTCGCTATGTATGAACATTTTAATTTACTCAAGGGCTCCTCTCAACTCACTCCTCAAATTTGGTAATTTCGTCATGTCTCTCGACCTGAGTGTCAAAATCTTGATTTTTTAATTCTATATCATAGCTAGCGTTGTTAGCTTCGATTCGCATGTTTGAACACAAAAATCCGATATCACACGAGCCAGGTATGAACATTTTAATTTACCTAATAGCTCTTCTTAACTCCCTCCTCAAATTTGGTAATTTCGTCATGTCTCTCGACCTGAGTTTCATAATCTTGATTTTTTAATTCCATGTCATAGCTAGCGTTGTTAGCTTCGATTCGCATGTTTGTACACAAAAATCCGATATCACACGAGCTAGGTATGAACATTTTTATTTACTCAAGGGCTCCTCTCAACTCACTCCTCAAATTTGCTAATTTCGTCATGTCTCTCGACCTGAGTTTCAAAATCTTGATTTTTCAATTCCATATCATAGCTAGCGTTGTTAGCTTCGATTCGCATGTTTGTACACAAAATTCCGATATCACACTCGCTAGGTATGAACATTTTAATTTACTCAAGGGCTTCTCTCAACTCACTCCTCAAATTTGCTAATTTCGTCATGTCTCTCGACCTGAGTTTCAAAATCTTGATTTTTCAATTCCATATGATAGCTAGCGTTGTTAGCTTCGATTCGCATGTTTGTACACAAAAATCCGATATCACACTCGCTAGGTATGACCATTTTAATTTACTCAAGGGCTCCTCTCAACTCACTCCTCAAATTTGCTAATTCCGTCATGACTCTCGACCTGAGTTTCAAAATCTTGCTTTTTTAATTCTAGATCATAGCTAGCGTTGTTAGCTTCGATTCGCATGTTTGAACACAAAATTCCGATATCACACTCGCTAGGTATGAACATTTTTATTTACTCAAGGGCCCCTCTCAACTCCCTCCTCAAATTTGGTAATTTCGTCATGTCTCTCGACCTTAGTTTCAAAATCTTGATTTTTTAATTCCATATCATAGCTAGCGTTGTTAGCTTCGATTCGCATGTTTGTACACAAAAATCTGATATCACACTCGCTATGTATGAACATTTTAATTTACTCAAGGGCTCCTCTCAACTCACTCCTCAAATTTGGTAATTTCGTCATGTCTCTCGACCTGAGTGTCAACATCTTGATTTTTTAATTCTATATCATAGCTAGCGTTGTTAGCTTCGATTCGCATGTTTGTACACAAAAATCCGATATCACACGAGCCAGGTATGAACATTTTAATTTACCTAATAGCTCTTCTTAACTCCCTCCTCAAATTTGGTAATTTCGTCATGTCTCTCGACCTGAGTTTCATAATCTTGATTTTTTAATTCCATGTCATAGCTAGCGTTGTTAGCTTCGATTCGCATGTTTGTACACAAAAATCCGATATCACACTCGCTAGGTATGACCATTTTAATTTACTCAAGGGCTCCTCTCAACTCACTCCTCAAATTTGCTAATTCCGTCATGACTCTCGACCTGAGTTTCAAAATCTTGCTTTTTTAATTCTAGATCATAGCTAGCGTTGTTAGGTTTGATTCACATGTTTGAACACAAAATTCCGATATCACACTCGCTAGGTATGAACATTTTTATTTACTCAACGGCCCCTCTCAACTCCCTCCTCAAATTTGGTAATTTCGTCATGTCTCTCGACCTGAGTTTCAAAATCTTGATTTTTTAAGTCCACATCATAGCTAGCGTTGTTAGCTTCGATTCGCATGTTTGAACACAAAAATCCGATATCACACGAGCCAGGTATGAACATTTTAATTCACTCACGCGCTCTTCCAACCTCACTCCTCAAATTTGCTAATTTCGTCATGTCTCTCGCCTGGAGTTTCAAAATCTTGATTTTGTAATTCCATATCATAGCTAGCGTTGTTAGCTTCGATTCGCATGTTTGAACACAAAAATCCGATATCACACGAGCTAGGTATGAACATTTTTATTTACTCAAGGGCTCCTCTCAACTCACTCCTCAAATTTGCTAATTCCGTCATGACTCTCGACCTGAGTTTCAAAATCTTGCTTTTTTAATTCTAGATCATAGCTAGCGTTGTTAGGTTTGATTCGCATGTTTGAACACAAAATTCCGATATCACACTCGCTAGGTATGAACATTTTAATTTACTCAAGGGCTCCTCTCAACTCACTCCTCAAATTTGCTAATTCCGTCATGACTCTCGACCTGAGTTTCAAAATCTTGCTTTTTTAATTCCATATCATAGCTAGCGTTGTTGGCTTCGATTCGCATGTTTGAACACAAAAATCCGATATCACACTCGCTAGGTATGACCATTTTAATATACTCAAGGGCTCATCTCAACTCACTCCTCAAAGTTGGTAATTTCGTCATGTCTCTCGACCTGAGTTTCAAAATCTTGATTTTTCAATTCCATATGATAGCTAGCGTTGTTAGCTTCGATTCGCATGTTTGTACACAAAAATCCGATATCACACTCGCTAGGTATGACCATTTTAATTTACTCAAGGGCTCCTCTCAACTCACTCCTCAAATTTGCTAATTCCGTCATGACTCTCGACCTGAGTTTCAAAATCTTGCTTTTTTAATTCTAGATCATAGCTAGCGTTGTTAGCTTCGATTCGCATGTTTGAACACAAAATTCCGATATCACACTCGCTAGGTATGAACATTTTTATTTACTCAAGGGCCCCTCTCAACTCCCTCCTCAAATTTGGTAATTTCGTCATGTCTCTCGACCTTAGTTTCAAAATCTTGATTTTTTAATTCCATATCATAGCTAGCGTTGTTAGCTTCGATTCGCATGTTTGTACACAAAAATCCGATATCACACTCGCTATGTATGAACATTTTAATTTACTCAAGGGCTCCTCTCAACTCACTCCTCAAATTTGGTAATTTCGTCATGTCTCTCGACCTGAGTGTCAAAATCTTGATTTTTTAATTCTATATCATAGCTAGCGTTGTTAGCTTCGATTCGCATGTTTGAACACAAAAATCCGATATCACACGAGCCAGGTATGAACATTTTAATTTACCTAATAGCTCTTCTTAACTCCCTCCTCAAATTTGGTAATTTCGTCATGTCTCTCGACCTGAGTTTCATAATCTTGATTTTTTAATTCCATGTCATAGCTAGCGTTGTTAGCTTCGATTCGCATGTTTGAACACAAAAATCCGATATCACACGAGCTAGGTATGAACATTTTTATTTACTCAAGGGCTCCTCTCAACTCACTCCTCAAATTTGCTAATTTCGTCATGTCTCTCGACCTGAGTTTCAAAATCTTGATTTTTCAATTCCATATCATAGCTAGCGTTGTTAGCTTCGATTCGCATGTTTGTACACAAAATTCCGATATCACACTCGCTAGGTATGAACATTTTAATTTACTCAAGGGCTTCTCTCAACTCACTCCTCAAATTTGCTAATTTCGTCATGTCTCTCGACCTGAGTTTCAAAATCTTGATTTTTCAATTCCATATGATAGCTAGCGTTGTTAGCTTCGATTCGCATGTTTGTACACAAAATTCCGATATCACACTCGCTAGGTATGACCATTTTAATTTACTCAAGGGCTCCTCTCAACTCACTCCTCAAATTTGCTAATTCCGTCATGACTCTCGACCTGAGTTTCAAAATCTTGCTTTTTTAATTCTAGATCATAGCTAGCGTTGTTAGGTTCGATTCGCATGTTTGAACACAAAATTCCGATATCACACTCGCTAGGTATGAACATTTTAATTTACTCAAGGGCCCCTCTCAACTCCCTCCTCAAATTTGGTAATTTCGTCATGTCTCTCGACCTTAGTTTCAAAATCTTGATTTTTTAATTCCATATCATAGCTAGCGTTGTTAGCTTCGATTCGCATGTTTGTACACAAAAATCCGATATCACACTCGCTATGTATGAACATTTTAATTTACTCAAGGGCTCCTCTCAACTCACTCCTCAAATTTGGTAATTTCGTCATGTCTCTCGACCTGAGTGTCAAAATCTTGATTTTTTAATTCCATGTCATAGCTAGCGTTGTTAGCTTCGATTCGCATGTTTGTACACAAAAATCCGATATCACACTCGCTAGGTATGACCATTTTAATTTACTCAAGGGCTCTTCTTAACTCCCTCCTCAAATTTGCTAATTTCGTCATGTCTCTCGACCTGAGTTTCATAATCTTGATTTTTTAATTCCATGTCATAGCTAGTGTTGTTAGCTTCGATTCGCATGTTTGTACACAAAAATCCGATATCACACTCGCTAGGTATGACCATTTTAATATACTCAAGGGCTCCTCTCAACTCACTCCTCAAATTTGCTAATTTCGTCATGTCTCTCGACCTGAGTTTCAAAATCTTGATTTTTTAATTCCATATCATAGCTAGTGTTGTTGGCTTCGATTCGCATGTTTGAACACAAAAATCCGATATCACACTCGCTAGGTATGACCATTTTAATATACTCAAGGGCTCATCTCAACTCACTCCTCAAAGTTGGTAATTTCGTCATGTCTCTCGACCTGAGTTTCAAAATCTTGATTTTTTAAGTCCATATCATAGCTAGCGTTGTTAGCTTCGATTCGCATGTTTGAACACAAAAATCCGATATCACACGAGCCAGGTATGAACATTTTAATTCACTCACGCGCTCTTCCAACCTCACTCCTCAAATTTGGTAATTTCGTCATGTCTCTCGCCTGGAGTTTCAAAATCTTGATTTTGTAATTCCATATCATAGCTAGCGTTGTTAGCTTCGATTCGCATGTTTGAACACAAAAATCCGATATCACACGAGCTAGGTATGAACATTTTTATTTACTCAAGGGCTCCTCTCAACTCACTCCTCAAATTTGCTAATTTCGTCATGTCTCTCGACCTGAGTTTCAAAATCTTGATTTTTCAATTCCATATCATAGCTAGCGTTGTTAGCTTCGATTCGCATGTTTGTACACAAAATTCCGATATCACACTCGCTAGGTATGAACATTTTAATTTACTCAAGGGCTCCTCTCAACTCACTCCTCAAATTTGCTAATTCCGTCATGACTCTCGACCTGAGTTTCAAAATCTTGATTTTTTAATTCCATATCATAGCTAGCGTTGTTGGCTTCGATTCGCATGTTTGAACACAAAAATCCGATATCACACTCGCTAGGTATGACCATTTTAATATACTCAAGGGCTCATCTCAACTCACTCCTCAAAGTTGGTAATTTCGTCATGTCTCTCGACCTGAGTTTCAAAATCTTGATTTTTTAAGTCCATATCATAGCTAGCGTTGTTAGCTTCGATTCGCATGTTTGTACACAAAATTCCGATATCACACTCGCTAGGTATGACCATTTTAATTTACTCAAGGGCTCCTCTCAACTCACTCCTCAAATTTGCTAATTTCGTCATGTCTCTCGACCTGAGTTTCAAAATCTTGATTTTTTAATTCCATATCATAGCTAGCGTTGTTGGCTTCGATTCGCATGTTTGAACACAAAAATCCGATATCACACTCGCTAGGTATGACCATTTTAATATACTCAAGGGCTCATCTCAACTCACTCCTCAAAGTTGGTAATTTCGTCATGTCTCTCGACCTGAGTTTCAAAATCTTGATTTTGTAATTCCATATCATAGCTAGCGTTGTTAGCTTCGATTCGCATGTTTGAACACAAAAATCCGATATCACACGAGCTAGGTATGAACATTTTTATTTACTCAAGGGCTCCTCTCAACTCACTCCTCAAATTTGCTAATTTCGTCATGTCTCTCGACCTGAGTTTCAAAATCTTGATTTTTCAATTCCATATCATAGCTAGCGTTGTTAGCTTCGATTCGCATGTTTGTACACAAAATTCCGATATCATACTCGCTAGGTATGAACATTTTAATTTACTCAAGGGCTCCTCTCAACTCACTCCTCAAATTTGGTAATTCCGTCATGACTCTCGACCTGAGTGTCAAAATCTTGCTTTTTTAATTCTAGATCATAGCTAGCGTTGTTAGCTTCGATTCGCATGTTTGAACACAAAATTCCGATATCACACTCGCTAGGTATGAACAGTTTTATTTACTCAAGGGCCCCTCTCAACTCCCTCCTCAAATTTGGTAATTTCGTCATGTCTCTCGACCTTAGTTTCAAAATCTTGATTTTTTAATTCCATATCATAGCTAGCGTTGTTAGCTTCGATTCGCATGTTTGTACACAAAAATCCGATATCACACTCGCTATGTATGAACATTTTAATTTACTCAAGGGCTCCTCTCAACTCACTCCTCAAATTTGGTAATTTCGTCATGTCTCTCGACCTGAGTGTCAAAATCTTGATTTTTTAATTCTATATCATAGCCAGCGTTGTTAGCTTCGATTCGCATGTTTGAACACAAAAATCCGATATCACACGAGCCAGGTATGAACATTTTAATTTACCTAATAGCTCTTCTTAACTCCCTCCTCAAATTTGGTAATTTCGTCATGTCTCTCGACCTGAGTTTCATAATCTTGATTTTTTAATTCCATGTCATAGCTAGCGTTGTTAGCTTCGATTCGCATGTTTGAACACAAAAATCCGATATCACACGAGCTAGGTATGAACATTTTTATTTACTCAAGGGCTCCTCTCAACTCACTCCTCAAATTTGGTAATTTCGTCATGTCTCTCGACCTGAGTTTCATAATCTTGATTTTTTAATTCCATGTCATAGCTAGCGTTGTTAGCTTCGATTCGCATGTTTGTACACAAAAATCCGATATCACACTCGCTAGGTATGACCATTTTAATTTACTCAAGGGCTCCTCTCAACTCACTCCTCAAATTTGGTAATTTCGTCATGTCTCTCGACCTGAGTTTCAAAATCTTGATTTTTTAATTCCATATCATAGCTAGCGTTGTTGGCTTCGATTCGCATGTTTGAACACAAAAATCCGATATCACACTCGCTAGGTATGACCATTTTAATATACTCAAGGGCTCATCTCAACTCACTCCTCAAAGTTGGTAATTTCGTCATGTCTCTCGACCTGAGTTTCAAAATCTTGATTTTTTAAGTCCATATCATAGCTAGCGTTGTTAGCTTCGATTCGCATGTTTGTACACAAAATTCCGATATCACACTCGCTAGGTATGACCATTTTAATTTACTCAAGGGCTCCTCTCAACTCACTCCTCAAATTTGCTAATTTCGTCATGTCTCTCGACCTGAGTTTCAAAATCTTGATTTTTTAATTCCATATCATAGCTAGCGTTGTTGGCTTCGATTCGCATGTTTGAACACAAAAATCCGATATCACACTCGCTAGGTATGACCATTTTAATATACTCAAGGGCTCATCTCAACTCACTCCTCAAAGTTGGTAATTTCGTCATGTCTCTCGACCTGAGTTTCAAAATCTTGATTTTGTAATTCCATATCATAGCTAGCGTTGTTAGCTTCGATTCGCATGTTTGAACACAAAAATCCGATATCACACGAGCTAGGTATGAACATTTTTATTTACTCAAGGGCTCCTCTCAACTCACTCCTCAAATTTGCTAATTTCGTCATGTCTCTCGACCTGAGTTTCAAAATCTTGATTTTTCAATTCCATATCATAGCTAGCGTTGTTAGCTTCGATTCGCATGTTTGTACACAAAATTCCGATATCACACTCGCTAGGTATGAACATTTTAATTTACTCAAGGGCTCCTCTCAACTCACTCCTCAAATTTGCTAATTCCGTCATGACTCTCGACCTGAGTTTCAAAATCTTGATTTTTTAATTCCATATCATAGCTAGCGTTGTTGGCTTCGATTCGCATGTTTGAACACAAAAATCCGATATCACACTCGCTAGGTATGACCATTTTAATATACTCAAGGGCTCATCTCAACTCACTCCTCAAAGTTGGTAATTTCGTCATGTCTCTCGACCTGAGTTTCAAAATCTTGATTTTTTAAGTCCATATCACAGCTAGCGTTGTTAGCTTCGATTCGCATGGTTGAACACAAAAATCCGATATCACACGAGCCAGGTATGAACATTTTAATTCACTCACGCGCTCTTCCAACCTCACTCCTCAAATTTGGTAATTTCGTCATGTCTCTCCCCTGGAGTTTCAAAATCTTGATTTTGTAATTCCATATCATAGCTAGCGTTGTTAGCTTCGATTCGCATGTTTGAACACAAAAATCCGATATCACACGAGCTAGGTATGAACATTTTTATTTACTCAAGGGCTCCTCTCAACTCACTCCTCAAATTTGCTAATTTCGTCATGTCTCTCGACCTGAGTTTCAAAATCTTGATTTTTCAATTCCATATCATAGCTAGCGTTGTTAGCTTCGATTCGCATGTTTGTACACAAAATTCCGATATCACACTCGCTAGGTATGAACATTTTAATTTACTCAAGGGCTCCTCTCAACTCACTCCTCAAATTTGGTAATTTCGTCATGTCTCTCGACCTGAGTGTCAAAATCTTGATTTTTTAATTCTATATCATAGCCAGCGTTGTTAGCTTCGATTCGCATGTTTGAACACAAAAATCCGATATCACACGAGCCAGGTATGAACATTTTAATTTACCTAATAGCTCTTGTTAACTCCCTCCTCAAATTTGGTAATCTCGTCATGTCTCTCGACCTGAGTTTCAAAATCTTGATTTTTTAAGTCCATATCACAGCTAGCGTTGTTAGCTTCGATTCGCATGTTTGAACACAAAAATCCG
The DNA here is from genome assembly GCF_043228905.1 of Azolla caroliniana. NCBI lineage: Eukaryota > Viridiplantae > Streptophyta > Polypodiopsida > Salviniales > Salviniaceae > Azolla > Azolla caroliniana. Next base: position 81,948 of record NW_028230456.1, read on the forward strand.
ATATCACACGAGCCAGGTATGAACATTTTAATTCACTCACGCGCTCTTCCAACCTCACTCCTCAAATTTGCTAATTTCGTCATGTCTCTCGACCTGAGTTTCAAAATCTTGATTTTTCAATTCCATATCATAGCTAGCGTTGTTAGCTTCGATTCGCATGTTTGTACACAAAATTCCGATATCACACTCGCTAGGTATGAACATTTTAATTTACTCAAGGGCTTCTCTCAACTCACTCCTCAAATTTGCTAATTTCGTCATGTCTCTCGACCTGAGTTTCAAAATCTTGATTTTTCAATTCCATATGATAGCTAGCGTTGTTAGCTTCGATTCGCATGTTTGTACACAAAAATCCGATATCACACTCGCTAGGTATGACCCTTTTAATTTACTCAAGGGCTCCTCTCAACTCACTCCTCAAATTTGCTAATTCCGTCATGACTCTCGACCTGAGTTTCAAAATCTTCCTTTTTTAATTCTAGATCATAGCTAGCGTTGTTGGCTTCGATTCGCATGTTTGAACACAAAAATCCGATATCACACTCGCTAGGTATGACCATTTTAATATACTCAAGGGCTCATCTCAACTCACTCCTCAAAGTTGGTAATTTCGTCATGTCTCTCGACCTGAGTTTCAAAATCTTGATTTTTTAAGTCCATATCACAGCTAGCGTTGTTAGCTTCGATTCGCATGTTTGAACACAAAAATCCGATATCACACGAGCCAGGTATGAACATTTTAATTCACTCACGCGCTCTTCCAACCTCACTCCTCAAATTTGGTAATTTCGTCATGTCTCTCGCCTGGAGTTTCAAAATCTTGATTTTGTAATTCCATATCATAGCTAGCGTTGTTAGCTTCGATTCGCATGTTTCAACACAAAAATCCGATATCACACGAGCTAGGTATGAACATTTTTATTTACTCAAGGGCTCCTCTCAACTCACTCCTCAAATTTGCTAATTTCGTCATGTCTCTCGACCTGAGTTTCAAAATCTTGATTTTTCAATTCCATATCATAGCTAGCGTTGTTAGCTTCGATTCGCATGTTTGTACACAAAATTCCGATATCACACTCGCTAGGTATGAACATTTTAATTTACTCAAGGGCTTCTCTCAACTCACTCCTCAAATTTGCTAATTTCGTCATGTCTCTCGACCTGAGTTTCAAAATCTTGATTTTTCAATTCCATATGATAGCTAGCGTTGTTAGCTTCGATTCGCATGTTTGTACACAAAAATCCGATATCACACTCGCTAGGTATGACCCTTTTAATTTACTCAAGGGCTCCTCTCAACTCACTCCTCAAATTTGCTAATTCCGTCATGACTCTCGACCTGAGTTTCAAAATCTTCCTTTTTTAATTCTAGATCATAGCTAGCGTTGTTGGCTTCGATTCGCATGTTTGAACACAAAAATCTGATATCACACTCGCTAGGTATGACCATTTTAATATACTCAAGGGCTCATCTCAACTCACTCCTCAAAGTTGGTAATTTCGTCATGTCTCTCGACCTGAGTTTCAAAATCTTGATTTTTTAAGTCCATATCACAGCTAGCGTTGTTAGCTTCGATTCGAATGTTTGAACACAAAAATCCGATATCACACGAGCCAGGTATGAACATTTTAATTCACTCACGCGCTCTTCCAACCTCACTCCTCAAATTTGGTAATTTCGTCATGTCTCTCGCCTGGAGTTTCAAAATCTTGATTTTGTAATTCCATATCATAGCTAGCGTTGTTAGCTTCGATTCGCATGTTTCAACACAAAAATCCGATATCACACGAGCTAGGTATGAACATTTTTATTTACTCAAGGGCTCCTCTCAACTCACTCCTCAAATTTGGTAATTTCGTCATGTCTCTCGACCTGAGTGTCATAATCTTGATTTTTTAATTCCATGTCATAGCTAGCGTTGTTAGCTTCGATTCGCATGTTTGTACACAAAAATCCGATATCACACTCGCTAGGTATGACCATTTTAATTTACTCAAGGGCTCCTCTCAACTCACTCCTCAAATTTGGTAATTTCGTCATGTCTCTCGACCTGAGTTTCAAAATCTTGATTTTTTAATTCCATATCATAGCTAGCGTTGTTGGCTTCGATTCGCATGTTTGAACACAAAAATCCGATATCACACTCGCTAGGTATGACCATTTTAATATACTCAAGGGCTCATCTCAACTCACTCCTCAAAGTTGGTAATTTCGTCATGTCTCTCGACCTGAGTTTCAAAATCTTGATTTTTTAAGTCCATATCATAGCTAGCGTTGTTAGCTTCAATTCGCATGTTTGAACACAAAAATCCGATATCACACGAGCCAGGTATGAACATTTTAATTCACTCACGCGCTCTTCCAACCTCACTCCTCAAATTTGGTAATTTCGTCATGTCTCTCGCCTGGAGTTTCAAAATCTTGATTTGTAATTCCATATCATAGCTAGCGTTGTTAGCTTCGATTCGCATGTTTGAACACAAAAATCCGATATCACACGAGCTAGGTATGAACATTTTTATTTACTCAAGGGCTCCTCTCAACTCACTCCTCAAATTTGCTAATTTCGTCATGTCTCTCGACCTGAGTTTCAAAATCTTGATTTTTCAATTCCATATCATAGCTAGCGTTGTTAGCTTCGATTCGCATGTTTGTACACAAAATTCCGATATCACACTCGCTAGGTATGAACATTTTAATTTACTCAAGGGCTCCTCTCAACTCACTCCTCAAATTTGCTAATTCCGTCATGACTCTCGACCTGAGTTTCAAAATCTTGATTTTTTAATTCCATATCATAGCTAGCGTTGTTGGCTTCGATTCGCATGTTTGAACACAAAAATCCGATATCACACTCGCTAGGTATGACCATTTTAATATACTCAAGGGCTCATCTCAACTCACTCCTCAAAGTTGGTAATTTCGTCATGTCTCTCGACCTGAGTGTCAAAATCTTGATTTTTTAATTCTATATCATAGCCAGCGTTGTTAGCTTCGATTCGCATGTTTGAACACAAAAATCCGATATCACACGAGCCAGGTATGAACATTTTAATTTACCTAATAGCTCTTCTTAACTCCCTCCTCAAATTTGGTAATTTCGTCATGTCTCTCGACCTGAGTTTCATAATCTTGATTTTTTAATTCCATGTCATAGCTAGCGTTGTTAGCTTCGATTCGCATGTTTGAACACAAAAATCCGATATCACACGAGCTAGGTATGAACATTTTTATTTACTCAAGGGCTCCTCTCAACTCACTCCTCAAATTTGGTAATTTCGTCATGTCTCTCGACCTGAGTTTCATAATCTTGATTTTTTAATTCCATGTCATAGCTAGCGTTGTTAGCTTCGATTCGCATGTTTGTACACAAAAATCCGATATCACACTCGCTAGGTATGACCATTTTAATTTACTCAAGGGCTCCTCTCAACTCACTCCTCAAATTTGGTAATTTCGTCATGTCTCTCGACCTGAGTTTCAAAATCTTGATTTTTTAATTCCATATCATAGCTAGCGTTGTTGGCTTCGATTCGCATGTTTGAACACAAAAATCCGATATCACACTCGCTAGGTATGACCATTTTAATATACTCAAGGGCTCATCTCAACTCACTCCTAAAAGTTGGTAATTTCGTCATGTCTCTCGACCTGAGTTTCAAAATCTTGATTTTTTAAGTCCATATCATAGCTAGCGTTGTTAGCTTCGATTCGCATGTTTGTACACAAAATTCCGATATCACACTCGCTAGGTATGACCATTTTAATTTACTCAAGGGCTCCTCTCAACTCACTCCTCAAATTTGCTAATTTCGTCATGTCTCTCGACCTGAGTTTCAAAATCTTGATTTTTTAATTCCATATCATAGCTAGCGTTGTTGGCTTCGATTCGCATGTTTGAACACAAAAATCCGATATCACACTCGCTAGGTATGACCATTTTAATATACTCAAGGGCTCATCTCAACTCACTCCTCAAAGTTGGTAATTTCGTCATGTCTCTCGACCTGAGTTTCAAAATCTTGATTTTGTAATTCCATATCATAGCTAGCGTTGTTAGCTTCGATTCGCATGTTTGAACACAAAAATCCGATATCACACGAGCTAGGTATGAACATTTTTATTTACTCAAGGGCTCCTCTCAACTCACTCCTCAAATTTGCTAATTTCGTCATGTCTCTCGACCTGAGTTTCAAAATCTTGATTTTTCAATTCCATATCATAGCTAGCGTTGTTAGCTTCGATTCGCATGTTTGTACACAAAATTCCGATATCACACTCGCTAGGTATGAACATTTTAATTTACTCAAGGGCTCCTCTCAACTCACTCCTCAAATTTGCTAATTCCGTCATGACTCTCGACCTGAGTTTCAAAATCTTGATTTTTTAATTCCATATCATAGCTAGCGTTGTTGGCTTCGATTCGCATGTTTGAACACAAAAATCCGATATCACACTCGCTAGGTATGACCATTTTAATATACTCAAGGGCTCATCTCAACTCACTCCTCAAAGTTGGTAATTTCGTCATGTCTCTCGACCTGAGTTTCAAAATCTTGATTTTTTAAGTCCATATCACAGCTAGCGTTGTTAGCTTCGATTCGCATGGTTGAACACAAAAATCCGATATCACACGAGCCAGGTATGAACATTTTAATTCACTCACGCGCTCTTCCAACCTCACTCCTCAAATTTGGTAATTTCGTCATGTCTCTCCCCTGGAGTTTCAAAATCTTGATTTTGTAATTCCATATCATAGCTAGCGTTGTTAGCTTCGATTCGCATGTTTGAACACAAAAATCCGATATCACACGAGCTAGGTATGAACATTTTTATTTACTCAAGGGCTCCTCTCAACTCACTCCTCAAATTTGCTAATTTCGTCATGTCTCTCGACCTGAGTTTCAAAATCTTGATTTTTCAATTCCATATCATAGCTAGCGTTGTTAGCTTCGATTCGCATGTTTGTACACAAAATTCCGATATCACACTCGCTAGGTATGAACATTTTAATTTACTCAAGGGCTCCTCTCAACTCACTCCTCAAATTTGGTAATTTCGTCATGTCTCTCGACCTGAGTGTCAAAATCTTGATTTTTTAATTCTATATCATAGCCAGCGTTGTTAGCTTCGATTCGCATGTTTGAACACAAAAATCCGATATCACACGAGCCAGGTATGAACATTTTAATTTACCTAATAGCTCTTGTTAACTCCCTCCTCAAATTTGGTAATCTCGTCATGTCTCTCGACCTGAGTTTCAAAATCTTGATTTTTTAAGTCCATATCACAGCTAGCGTTGTTAGCTTCGATTCGCATGTTTGAACACAAAAATCCGATATCACACGAGCCAGGTATGAACATTTTAATTCACTCACGCGCTCTTCCAACCTCACTCCTCAAATTTGCTAATTTCGTCATGTCTCTCGACCTGAGTTTCAAAATCTTGATTTTTCAATTCCATATCATAGCTAGCGTTGTTAGCTTCGATTCGCATGTTTGTACACAAAATTCCGATATCACACTCGCTAGGTATGAACATTTTAATTTACTCAAGGGCTTCTCTCAACTCACTCCTCAAATTTGCTAATTTCGTCATGTCTCTCGACCTGAGTTTCAAAATCTTGATTTTTCAATTCCATATGATAGCTAGCGTTGTTAGCTTCGATTCGCATGTTTGTACACAAAAATCCGATATCACACTCGCTAGGTATGAACATTTTAATTTACTCAAGGGCTCCTCTCAACTCACTCCTCAAATTTGGTAATTTCGTCATGTCTCTCGACCTGAGTTTCAAAATCTTGATTTTTTAATTCCATATCATAGCTAGCGTTGTTGGCTTCGATTCGCATGTTTGAACACAAAAATCCGATATCACACTCGCTAGGTATGACCATTTTAATATACTCAAGGGCTCATCTCAACTCACTCCTCAAAGTTGGTAATTTCGTCATGTCTCTCGACCTGAGTTTCAAAATCTTGATTTTTTAAGTCCATATCATAGCTAGCGTTGTTAGCTTCAATTCGCATGTTTGAACACAAAAATCCGATATCACACGAGCCAGGTATGAACATTTTAATTCACTCACGCGCTCTTCCAACCTCACTCCTCAAATTTGGTAATTTCGTCATGTCTCTCGCCTGGAGTTTCAAAATCTTGATTTTGTAATTCCATATCATAGCTAGCGTTGTTAGCTTCGATTCGCATGTTTGAACACAAAAATCCGATATCACACGAGCTAGGTATGAACATTTTTATTTACTCAAGGGCTCCTCTCAACTCACTCCTCAAATTTGCTAATTTCGTCATGTCTCTCGACCTGAGTTTCAAAATCTTGATTTTTCAATTCCATATCATAGCTAGCGTTGTTAGCTTCGATTCGCATGTTTGTACACAAAATTCCGATATCACACTCGCTAGGTATGAACATTTTAATTTACTCAAGGGCTCCTCTCAACTCACTCCTCAAATTTGCTAATTCCGTCATGACTCTCGACCTGAGTTTCAAAATCTTGATTTTTTAATTCCATATCATAGCTAGCGTTGTTGGCTTCGATTCGCATGTTTGAACACAAAAATCCGATATCACACTCGCTAGGTATGACCATTTTAATATACTCAAGGGCTCATCTCAACTCACTCCTCAAAGTTGGTAATTTCGTCATGTCTCTCGACCTGAGTGTCAAAATCTTGATTTTTTAATTCTATATCATAGCCAGCGTTGTTAGCTTCGATTCGCATGTTTGAACACAAAAATCCGATATCACACGAGCCAGGTATGAACATTTTAATTTACCTAATAGCTCTTCTTAACTCCCTCCTCAAATTTGGTAATTTCGTCATGTCTCTCGACCTGAGTTTCATAATCTTGATTTTTTAATTCCATGTCATAGCTAGCGTTGTTAGCTTCGATTCGCATGTTTGAACACAAAAATCCGATATCACACGAGCTAGGTATGAACATTTTTATTTACTCAAGGGCTCCTCTCAACTCACTCCTCAAATTTGGTAATTTCGTCATGTCTCTCGACCTGAGTTTCATAATCTTGATTTTTTAATTCCATGTCATAGCTAGCGTTGTTAGCTTCGATTCGCATGTTTGTACACAAAAATCCGATATCACACTCGCTAGGTATGACCATTTTAATTTACTCAAGGGCTCATCTCAACTCACTCCTCAAAGTTGGTAATTTCGTCATGTCTCTCGACCTGAGTTTCAAAATCTTGATTTTTTAATTCCATATCATAGCTAGCGTTGTTGGCTTCGATTCGCATGTTTGAACACAAAAATCCGATATCACACTCGCTAGGTATGACCATTTTAATATACTCAAGGGCTCATCTCAACTCACTCCTCAAAGTTGGTAATTTCGTCATGTCTCTCGACCTGAGTTTCAAAATCTTGATTTTTTAAGTCCATATCATAGCTAGCGTTGTTAGCTTCGATTCGCATGTTTGTACACAAAATTCCGATATCACACTCGCTAGGTATGACCATTTTAATTTACTCAAGGGCTCCTCTCAACTCACTCCTCAAATTTGCTAATTTCGTCATGTCTCTCGACCTGAGTTTCAAAATCTTGATTTTTTAATTCCATATCATAGCTAGCGTTGTTGGCTTCGATTCGCATGTTTGAACACAAAAATCCGATATCACACTCGCTAGGTATGACCATTTTAATATACTCAAGGGCTCATCTCAACTCACTCCTCAAAGTTGGTAATTTCGTCATGTCTCTCGACCTGAGTTTCAAAATCTTGATTTTGTAATTCCATATCATAGCTAGCGTTGTTAGCTTCGATTCGCATGTTTGAACACAAAAATCCGATATCACACGAGCTAGGTATGAACATTTTTATTTACTCAAGGGCTCCTCTCAACTCACTCCTCAAATTTGCTAATTTCGTCATGTCTCTCGACCTGAGTTTCAAAATCTTGATTTTTCAATTCCATATCATAGCTAGCGTTGTTAGCTTCGATTCGCATGTTTGTACACAAAATTCCGATATCACACTCGCTAGGTATGAACATTTTAATTTACTCAAGGGCTCCTCTCAACTCACTCCTCAAATTTGCTAATTCCGTCATGACTCTCGACCTGAGTTTCAAAATCTTGATTTTTTAATTCCATATCATAGCTAGCGTTGTTGGCTTCGATTCGCATGTTTGAACACAAAAATCCGATATCACACTCGCTAGGTATGACCATTTTAATATACTCAAGGGCTCATCTCAACTCACTCCTCAAAGTTGGTAATTTCGTCATGTCTCTCGACCTGAGTTTCAAAATCTTGATTTTTTAAGTCCATATCACAGCTAGCGTTGTTAGCTTCGATTCGCATGTTTGAACACAAAAATCCGATATCACACGAGCCAGGTATGAACATTTTAATTCACTCACGCGCTCTTCCAACCTCACTCCTCAAATTTGGTAATTTCGTCATGTCTCTCGCCTGGAGTTTCAAAATCTTGATTTTGTAATTCCATATCATAGCTAGCGTTGTTAGCTTCGATTCGCATGTTTGAACACAAAAATCCGATATCACACGAGCTAGGTATGAACATTTTTATTTACTCAAGGGCTCCTCTCAACTCACTCCTCAAATTTGCTAATTTCGTCATGTCTCTCGACCTGAGTTTCAAAATCTTGATTTTTCAATTCCATATCATAGCTAGCGTTGTTAGCTTCGATTCGCATGTTTGTACACAAAATTCCGATATCACACTCGCTAGGTATGAACATTTTAATTTACTCAAGGGCTCCTCTCAACTCACTCCTCAAATTTGGTAATTTCGTCATGTCTCTCGACCTGAGTGTCAAAATCTTGATTTTTTAATTCTATATCATAGCTAGCGTTGTTAGGTTTGATTCGCATGTTTGTACACAAAAATCCGATATCACACTCGCTATGTATGAACATTTTAATTTACTCAAGGGCTCCTCTCAACTCACTCCTCAAATTTGGTAATTTCGTCATGTCTCTCGACCTGAGTTTCAAAATCTTGATTTTTTAATTCCATATCATAGCTAGCGTTGTTAGCTTCGATTCGCATGTTTGTACACAAATATCCGATATCACACTCGCTATGTATGAACATTTTAATTTACTCAAGGGCTCCTCTCAACTCACTCCTCAAATTTGCTAATTTCGTCATGTCTCTCGACATGAGTTTCAAAATCTTGCTTTTTTAATTCTAGATCATAGCTAGCGTTGTTAGGTTTGATTCGCATGTTTGAACACAAAATTCCGATATCACACTCGCTAGGTATGAACATTTTAATTTACTCAAGGGCCCCTCTCAACTCCCTCCTCAAATTTGGTAATTTCGTCATGTCTCTCGACCTGAGTTTCAAAATCTTGATTTTTTAATTCCATATCATAGCTAGCGTTGTTAGCTTCGATTCGCATGTTTGTAAACAAAAATCCGATATCACACTCGCTATGTATGAACATTTTAATTTACTCAAGGGCTCCTCTCAACTCACTCCTCAAATTTGGTAATTTCGTCATGTCTCTCGACCTGAGTGTCAAAATCTTGATTTTTTAATTCTAGATCATAGCTAGCGTTGTTAGGTTTGATTCGCATGTTTGAACACAAAATTCCGATATCACACTCGCTAGGTATGAACATTTTAATTTACTCAAGGGCTTCTCTCCACTCACTCCTCAAATTTGCTAATTTCGTCATGTCTCTCGACCTGAGTTTCAAAATCTTGATTTTTTAATTCTAGATCATAGCTAGCGTTGTTAGGTTTGATTCGCATGTTTGAACACAAAATTCCGATATCACACTCGCTAGGTATGAACATTTTAATTTACTCAAGGGCCCCTCTCAACTCCCTCCTCAAATTTGGTAATTTCGTCATGTCTCTCGACCTTAGTTTCAAAATCTTGATTTTTTAATTCCATATCATAGCTAGCGTTGTTAGCTTCGATTCGCATGTTTGTAAACAAAAATCCGATATCACACTCGCTATGTATGAACATTTTAATTCACTCAAGGGCTCCTCTCAACTCACTCCTCAAATTTGGTAATTTCGTCATGTCTCTCGACCTGAGTGTCAAAATCTTGATTTTTTAATTCTATATCATAGCCAGCGTTGTTAGCTTCGATTCGCATGTTTGAACACAAAAATCCGATATCACACGAGCCAGGTATGAACATTTTAATTTACCTAATAGCTCTTCTTAACTCCCTCCTCAAATTTGGTAATTTCGTCATGTCTCTCGACCTGAGTTTCATAATCTTGATTTTTTAATTCCATGTCATAGCTAGCGTTGTTAGCTTCGATTCGCATGTTTGTACACAAAAATCCGATATCACACTCGCTAGGTATGACCATTTTAATTTACTCAAGGGCTCCTCTCAACTCACTCCTCAAATTTGCTAATTTCGTCATGTCTCTCGACCTGAGTTTCAAAATCTTGATTTTTTAAGTCCATATCATAGCTAGCGTTGTTGGCTTCGATTCGCATGTTTGAACACAAAAATCCGATATCACACTCGCTAGGTATGACCATTTTAATATACTCAAGGGCTCATCTCAACTCACTCCTCAAAGTTGGTAATTTCGTCATGTCTCTCGACCTGAGTTTCAATATCTTGATTTTTTAAGTCCATATCATAGCTAGCGTTGTTAGCTTCGATTCGCATGTTTGAACACAAAAATCCGATATCACACGAGCCAGGTATGAACATTTTAATTCACTCACGCGCTCTTCCAACCTCACTCCTCAAATTTGGTAATTTCGTCATGTCTATCGCCTGGAGTTTCAAAATCTTGATTTTGTAATTCCATATCATAGCTAGCGTTGTTAGCTTCGATTCGCATGTTTGAACACAAAAATCCGATATCACACGAGCTAGGTATGAACATTTTTATTTACTCAAGGGCTCCTCTCAACTCACTCCTCAAATTTGCTAATTTCGTCATGTCTCTCGACCTGAGTTTCAAAATCTTGATTTTTCAATTCCATATCATAGCTAGCGTTGTTAGCTTCGATTCGCATGTTTGTACACAAAATTCCGATATCACACTCACTAGGTATGAACATTTTAATTTACTCAAGGGCTTCTCTCAACTCACTCCTCAAATTTGCTAATTTCGTCATGTCTGTCGACCTGAGTTTCAAAATCTTGATTTTTTAATTCCATATCATAGCTAGCGTTGTTAGCTTCGATTCGCATGTTTGTACACAAAATTCCGATATCACACTCGCTAGGTATGAACATTTTAATTTACTCAAGGGCTCCTCTCAACTCACTCCTCAAATTTGCTAATTCCGTCATGACTCTCGACCTGAGTTTCAAAATCTTGATTTTTTAATTCCATATCATAGCTAGCGTTGTTGGCTTCGATTCGCATGTTTGAACACAAAAATCCGATATCACACTCGCTAGGTATGACCATTTTAATATACTCAAGGGCTCATCTCAACTCACTCCTCAAAGTTGGTAATTTCGTCATGTCTCTCGACCTGAGTTTCAAAATCTTGATTTTTTAAGTCCATATCACAGCTAGCGTTGTTAGCTTCGATTCGCATGTTTGAACACAAAAATCCGATATCACACGAGCCAGGTATGAACATTTTAATTCACTCACGCGCTCTTCCAACCTCACTCCTCAAATTTGGTAATTTCGTCATGTCTCTCGCCTGGAGTTTCAAAATCTTGATTTTGTAATTCCATATCATAGCTAGCGTTGTTAGCTTCGATTCGCATGTTTGAACACAAAAATCCGATATCACACGAGCTAGGTATGAACATTTTTATTTACTCAAGGGCTCCTCTCAACTCACTCCTCAAATTTGCTAATTTCGTCATGTCTCTCGACCTGAGTTTCAAAATCTTGATTTTTCAATTCCATATCATAGCTAGCGTTGTTAGCTTCGATTCGCATGTTTGTACACAAAATTCCGATATCACACTCGCTAGGTATGAACATTTTAATTTACTCAAGGGCTCCTCTCAACTCACTCCTCAAATTTGGTAATTTCGTCATGTCTCTCGACCTGAGTGTCAAAATCTTGATTTTTTAATTCTATATCATAGCTAGCGTTGTTAGGTTTGATTCGCATGTTTGTACACAAAAATCCGATATCACACTCGCTATGTATGAACATTTTAATTTACTCAAGGGCTCCTCTCAACTCACTCCTCAAATTTGGTAATTTCGTCATGTCTCTCGACCTGAGTTTCAAAATCTTGATTTTTTAATTCCATATCATAGCTAGCGTTGTTAGCTTCGATTCGCATGTTTGTACACAAATATCCGATATCACACTCGCTATGTATGAACATTTTAATTTACTCAAGGGCTCCTCTCAACTCACTCCTCAAATTTGCTAATTTCGTCATGTCTCTCGACATGAGTTTCAAAATCTTGCTTTTTTAATTCTAGATCATAGCTAGCGTTGTTAGGTTTGATTCGCATGTTTGAACACAAAATTCCGATATCACACTCGCTAGGTATGAACATTTTAATTTACTCAAGGGCCCCTCTCAACTCCCTCCTCAAATTTGGTAATTTCGTCATGTCTCTCGACCTGAGTTTCAAAATCTTGATTTTTTAATTCCATATCATAGCTAGCGTTGTTAGCTTCGATTCGCATGTTTGTAAACAAAAATCCGATATCACACTCGCTATGTATGAACATTTTAATTTACTCAAGGGCTCCTCTCAACTCACTCCTCAAATTTGGTAATTTCGTCATGTCTCTCGACCTGAGTGTCAAAATCTTGATTTTTTAATTCTAGATCATAGCTAGCGTTGTTAGGTTTGATTCGCATGTTTGAACACAAAATTCCGATATCACACTCGCTAGGTATGAACATTTTAATTTACTCAAGGGCTTCTCTCCACTCACTCCTCAAATTTGCTAATTTCGTCATGTCTCTCGACCTGAGTTTCAAAATCTTGATTTTTTAATTCTAGATCATAGCTAGCGTTGTTAGGTTTGATTCGCATGTTTGAACACAAAATTCCGATATCACACTCGCTAGGTATGAACATTTTAATTTACTCAAGGGCCCCTCTCAACTCCCTCCTCAAATTTGGTAATTTCGTCATGTCTCTCGACCTTAGTTTCAAAATCTTGATTTTTTAATTCCATATCATAGCTAGCGTTGTTAGCTTCGATTCGCATGTTTGTAAACAAAAATCCGATATCACACTCGCTATGTATGAACATTTTAATTCACTCAAGGGCTCCTCTCAACTCACTCCTCAAATTTGGTAATTTCGTCATGTCTCTCGACCTGAGTGTCAAAATCTTGATTTTTTAATTCTATATCATAGCCAGCGTTGTTAGCTTCGATTCGCATGTTTGAACACAAAAATCCGATATCACACGAGCCAGGTATGAACATTTTAATTTACCTAATAGCTCTTCTTAACTCCCTCCTCAAATTTGGTAATTTCGTCATGTCTCTCGACCTGAGTTTCATAATCTTGATTTTTTAATTCCATGTCATAGCTAGCGTTGTTAGCTTCGATTCGCATGTTTGTACACAAAAATCCGATATCACACTCGCTAGGTATGACCATTTTAATTTACTCAAGGGCTCCTCTCAACTCACTCCTCAAATTTGCTAATTTCGTCATGTCTCTCGACCTGAGTTTCAAAATCTTGATTTTTTAAGTCCATATCATAGCTAGCGTTGTTGGCTTCGATTCGCATGTTTGAACACAAAAATCCGATATCACACTCGCTAGGTATGACCATTTTAATATACTCAAGGGCTCATCTCAACTCACTCCTCAAAGTTGGTAATTTCGTCATGTCTCTCGACCTGAGTTTCAATATCTTGATTTTTTAAGTCCATATCATAGCTAGCGTTGTTAGCTTCGATTCGCATGTTTGAACACAAAAATCCGATATCACACGAGCCAGGTATGAACATTTTAATTCACTCACGCGCTCTTCCAACCTCACTCCTCAAATTTGGTAATTTCGTCATGTCTATCGCCTGGAGTTTCAAAATCTTGATTTTGTAATTCCATATCATAGCTAGCGTTGTTAGCTTCGATTCGCATGTTTGAACACAAAAATCCGATATCACACGAGCTAGGTATGAACATTTTTATTTACTCAAGGGCTCCTCTCAACTCACTCCTCAAATTTGCTAATTTCGTCATGTCTCTCGACCTGAGTTTCAAAATCTTGATTTTTCAATTCCATATCATAGCTAGCGTTGTTAGCTTCGATTCGCATGTTTGTACACAAAATTCCGATATCACACTCACTAGGTATGAACATTTTAATTTACTCAAGGGCTTCTCTCAACTCACTCCTCAAATTTGCTAATTTCGTCATGTCTGTCGACCTGAGTTTCAAAATCTTGATTTTTTAATTCCATATCATAGCTAGCGTTGTTAGCTTCGATTCGCATGTTTGTACACAAAATTCCGATATCACACTCGCTAGGTATGAATATTTTAATTTACTCAAGGGCTTCTCTCAACTCACTCCTCAAATTTGCTAATTTCGTCATGTCTCTCGACCTGAGTTTCAAAATCTTGATTTTTCAATTCCATATGATAGCTAGCGTTGTTAGCTTCGATTCGCATGTTTGTACACAAAAATCCGATATCACACTCGCTAGGTATGACCCTTTTAATTTACTCAAGGGCTCCTCTCAACTCACTCCTCAAATTTGCTAATTTCGTCATGTCTCTCGACCTGAGTTTCAAAATCTTGATTTTTCAATTCCATATGATAGCTAGCGTTGTTAGCTTCGATTCGCATGTTTGTACACAAAAATCCGATATCACACTCGCTAGGTATGACCCTTTTAATTTACTCAAGGGCTCCTCTCAACTCACTCCTCAAATTTGGTAATTTCGTCATGTCTCTCGACCTGAGTGTCAAAATCTTGATTTTTTAATTCTAGATCATAGCTAGCGTTGTTAGGTTTGATTCGCATGTTTGAACACAAAATTCCGATATCACACTCGCTAGGTATGAACATTTTAATTTACTCAAGGGCTTCTCTCAACTCACTCCTCAAATTTGCTAATTTCGTCATGTCTCTCGACCTGAGTTTCAAAATCTTGATTTTTTAATTCTAGATCATAGCTAGCGTTGTTAGGTTTGATTCGCATGTTTGAACACAAAATTCCGATATCACACTCGCTAGGTATGAACATTTTAATTTACTCAAGGGCCCCTCTCAACTCCCTCCTCAAATTTGGTAATTTCGTCATGTCTCTCGACCTTAGTTTCAAAATCTTGATTTTTTAATTCCATATCATAGCTAGCGTTGTTAGCTTCGATTCGCATGTTTGTAAACAAAAATCCGATATCACACTCGCTATGTATGAACATTTTAATTTACTCAAGGGCTCCTCTCAACTCACTCCTCAAATTTGGTAATTTCGTCATGTCTCTCGACCTGAGTGTCAAAATCTTGATTTTTTAATTCTATATCATAGCCAGCGTTGTTAGCTTCGATTCGCATGTTTGAACACAAAAATCCGATATCACACGAGCCAGGTATGAACATTTTAATTTACCTAATAGCTCTTCTTAACTCCCTCCTCAAATTTGGTAATTTCGTCATGTCTCTCGACCTGAGTTTCATAATCTTGATTTTTTAATTCCATGTCATAGCTAGCGTTGTTAGCTTCGATTCGCATGTTTGTACACAAAAATCCGATATCACACTCGCTAGGTATGACCATTTTAATTTACTCAAGGGCTCCTCTCAACTCACTCCTCAAATTTGCTAATTTCGTCATGTCTCTCGACCTGAGTTTCAAAATCTTGATTTTTTAAGTCCATATCATAGCTAGCGTTGTTGGCTTCGATTCGCATGTTTGAACACAAAAATCCGATATCACACTCGCTAGGTATGACCATTTTAATATACTCAAGGGCTCATCTCAACTCACTCCTCAAAGTTGGTAATTTCGTCATGTCTCTCGACCTGAGTTTCAAAATCTTGATTTTTTAAGTCCATATCATAGCTAGCGTTGTTAGCTTCGATTCGCATGTTTGAACACAAAAATCCGATATCACACGAGCCAGGTATGAACATTTTAATTCACTCACGCGCTCTTCCAACCTCACTCCTCAAATTTGGTAATTTCGTCATGTCTCTCGCCTGGAGTTTCAAAATCTTGATTTTGTAATTCCATATCATAGCTAGCGTTGTTAGCTTCGATTCGCATGTTTGAACACAAAAATCCGATATCACACGAGCTAGGTATGAACATTTTTATTTACTCAAGGGCTCCTCTCAACTCACTCCTCAAATTTGCTAATTTCGTCATGTCTCTCGACCTGAGTTTCAAAATCTTGATTTTTCAATTCCATATCATAGCTAGCGTTGTTAGCTTCGATTCGCATGTTTGTACACAAAATTCCGATATCACACTCACTAGGTATGAACATTTTAATTTACTCAAGGGCTTCTCTCAACTCACTCCTCAAATTTGCTAATTTCGTCATGTCTGTCGACCTGAGTTTCAAAATCTTGATTTTTTAATTCCATATCATAGCTAGCGTTGTTAGCTTCGATTCGCATGTTTGTACACAAAATTCCGATATCACACTCGCTAGGTATGAACATTTTAATTTACTCAAGGGCTTCTCTCAACTCACTCCTCAAATTTGCTAATTTCGTCATGTCTCTCGACCTGAGTTTCAAAATCTTGATTTTTCAATTCCATATGATAGCTAGCGTTGTTAGCTTCGATTCGCATGTTTGTACACAAAAATCCGATATCACACTCGCTAGGTATGACCCTTTTAATTTACTCAAGGGCTCCTCTCAACTCACTCCTCAAATTTGCTAATTTCGTCATGTCTCTCGACCTGAGTTTCAAAATCTTGATTTTTCAATTCCATATGATAGCTAGCGTTGTTAGCTTCGATTCGCATGTTTGTACACAAAAATCCGATATCACACTCGCTAGGTATGACCCTTTTAATTTACTCAAGGGCTCCTCTCAACTCACTCCTCAAATTTGCTAATTCCGTCATGACTCTCGACCTGAGTTTCAAAATCTTGATTTTTTAATTCTAGATCATAGCTAGCGTTGTTAGCTTCGATTCGCATGTTTGTACACAAAAATCCGATATCACACTCGCTAGGTATGACCCTTTTAATTTACTCAAGGGCTCCTCTCAACTCCCTCCTCAAATTTGGTAATTTCGTCATGTCTCTCGACCTGAGTTTCAAAATCTTGATTTTTTAATTCCATATCATAGCTAGCGTTGTTAGCTTCGATTCGCATGTTTGTACACAAAAATCCGATATCACACTCGCTATGTATGAACATTTTAATTTACTCAAGGGCTCCTCTCAACTCACTCCTCAAATTTGGTAATTTCGTCATGTCTCTCGACCTGAGTGTCAAAATCTTGATTTTTTAATTCTATATCATAGCTAACGTTGTTAGCTTCGATTCGCATGTTTGAACACAAAAATCCGATATCACACGAGCCAGGTATGAACATTTTAATTTACCTAATAGCTCTTCTTAACTCCCTCCTCAAATTTGGTAATTTCGTCATGTCTCTCGACCTGAGTTTCATAATCTTGATTTTTTAATTCCATGTCATAGCTAGCGTTGTTGGCTTCGATTCGCATGTTTGAACACAAAAATCCGATATCACACTCGCTAGGTATGACCATTTTAATATACTCAAGGGCTCATCTCAACTCACTCCTCAAAGTTGGTAATTTCGTCATGTCTCTCGACCTGAGTTTCAAAATCTTGATTTTTTAAGTCCATATCATAGCTAGGGTTGTTGGCTTCGATTCGCATGTTTGAACACAAAAATCCGATATCACACTCGCTAGGTATGACCATTTTAATATACTCAAGGGCTCATCTCAACTCACTCCTCAAAGTTGGTAATTTCGTCATGTCTCTCGACCTGAGTTTCAAAATCTTGCTTTTTTAATTCTAGATCATAGCTAGCGTTGTTAGGTTTGATTCGCATGTTTGAACACAAAATTCCGATATCACACTCGCTAGGTATGAACATTTTAATTTACTCAAGGGCCCCTCTCAACTCCCTCCTCAAATTTGGTAATTTCGTCATGTCTCTCGACCTGAGTTTCAAAATCTTGATTTTTTAATTCCATATCATAGCTAGCGTTGTTAGCTTCGATTCGCATGTTTGTAAACAAAAATCCGATATCACACTCGCTATGTATGAACATTTTAATTTACTCAAGGGCTCCTCTCAACTCACTCCTCAAATTTGGTAATTTCGTCATGTCTCTCGACCTGAGTGTCAAAATCTTGATTTTTTAATTCTAGATCATAGCTAGCGTTGTTAGGTTTGATTCGCATGTTTGAACACAAAATTCCGATATCACACTCGCTAGGTATGAACATTTTAATTTACTCAAGGGCTTCTCTCAACTCACTCCTCAAATTTGCTAATTTCGTCATGTCTCTCGACCTGAGTTTCAAAATCTTGATTTTTTAATTCTAGATCATAGCTAGCGTTGTTAGGTTTGATTCGCATGTTTGAACACAAAATTCCGATATCACACTCGCTAGGTATGAACATTTTAATTTACTCAAGGGCCCCTCTCAACTCCCTCCTCAAATTTGGTAATTTCGTCATGTCTCTCGACCTTAGTTTCAAAATCTTGATTTTTTAATTCCATATCATAGCTAGCGTTGTTAGCTTCGATTCGCATGTTTGTAAACAAAAATCCGATATCACACTCGCTATGTATGAACATTTTAATTTACTCAAGGGCTCCTCTCAACTCACTCCTCAAATTTGGTAATTTCGTCATGTCTCTCGACCTGAGTGTCAAAATCTTGATTTTTTAATTCTATATCATAGCCAGCGTTGTTAGCTTCGATTCGCATGTTTGAACACAAAAATCCGATATCACACGAGCCAGGTATGAACATTTTAATTTACCTAATAGCTCTTCTTAACTCCCTCCTCAAATTTGGTAATTTCGTCATGTCTCTCGACCTGAGTTTCATAATCTTGATTTTTTAATTCCATGTCATAGCTAGCGTTGTTAGCTTCGATTCGCATGTTTGTACACAAAAATCCGATATCACACTCGCTAGGTATGACCATTTTAATTTACTCAAGGGCTCCTCTCAACTCACTCCTCAAATTTGCTAATTTCGTCATGTCTCTCGACCTGAGTTTCAAAATCTTGATTTTTTAAGTCCATATCATAGCTAGCGTTGTTGGCTTCGATTCGCATGTTTGAACACAAAAATCCGATATCACACTCGCTAGGTATGACCATTTTAATATACTCAAGGGCTCATCTCAACTCACTCCTCAAAGTTGGTAATTTCGTCATGTCTCTCGACCTGAGTTTCAAAATCTTGATTTTTTAAGTCCATATCACAGCTAGCGTTGTTAGCTTCGATTCGCATGTTTGAACACAAAAATCCGATATCACACGAGCCAGGTATGAACATTTTAATTCACTCACGCGCTCTTCCAACCTCACTCCTCAAATTTGGTAATTTCGTCATGTCTCTCACCTGGAGTTTCAAAATCT
This sequence comes from Azolla caroliniana, assembly GCF_043228905.1. Lineage (NCBI taxonomy): Eukaryota > Viridiplantae > Streptophyta > Polypodiopsida > Salviniales > Salviniaceae > Azolla > Azolla caroliniana. The sequence goes on from NW_028230456.1 coordinate 101,458, forward strand.
TGATTTTGTAATTCCATATCATAGCTAGCGTTGTTAGCTTCGATTCGCATGTTTGAACACAAAAATCCGATATCACACGAGCTAGGTATGCACATTTTTATTTACTCAAGGGCTCCTCTCAACTCACTCCTCAAATTTGCTAGTTTCGTCATGTCTCTCGACCTGAGTTTCAAAATCTTGATTTTTCAATTCCATATCATAGCTAGCGTTGTTAGCTTCGATTCGCATGTTTGTACACAAAATTCCGATATCACACTCGCTAGGTATGAACATTTTAATTTACTCAAGGGCTCCTCTCAACTCACTCCTCAAATTTGGTAATTTCGTCATGTCTCTCGACCTGAGTGTCAAAATCTTGATTTTTTAATTCTATATCATAGCCAGCGTTGTTAGCTTCGATTCGCATGTTTGAACACAAAAATCCGATATCACACGAGCCAGGTATGAACATTTTAATTTACCTAATAGCTCTTCTTAACTCCCTCCTCAAATTTGGTAATTTCGTTATGTCTCTCGACCTGAGTTTCATAATCTTGATTTTTTAATTCCATGTCATAGCTAGCGTTGTTGGCTTCGATTCGCATGTTTGAACACAAAAATCCGATATCACACTCGCTAGGTATGACCATTTTAATATACTCAAGGGCTCATCTCAACTCACTCCTCAAAGTTGGTAATTTCGTCATGTCTCTCGACCTGAGTTTCAAAATCTTGATTTTTTTAGTCCATATCATAGCTAGCGTTGTTGGCTTCGATTCGCATGTTTGAACACAAAAATCCGATATCACACTCGCTAGGTATGACCATTTTAATATACTCAAGGGCTCATCTCAACTCACTCCTCAAAGTTGGTAATTTCGTCATGTCTCTCGACCTGAGTTTCAAAATCTTGATTTTTTAAGTCCATATCATAGCTAGCGTTGTTAGCTTCGATTCGCATGTTTGAACACAAAAATCCGATATCACACGAGCCAGGTATGAACATTTTAATTCACTCACGCGCTCTTCCAACCTCACTCCTCAAATTTGGTAATTTCGTCATGTCTCTCGCCTGGAGTTTCAAAATCTTGATTTTGTAATTCCATATCATAGCTAGCGTTGTTAGCTTCGATTCGCATGTTTGAACACAAAAATCCGATATCACACGAGCTAGGTATGAACATTTTTATTTACTCAAGGGCTCCTCTCAACTCACTCCTCAAATTTGCTAATTTCGTCATGTCTCTCGACCTTAGTTTCAAAATCTTGCTTTTTTAATTCTAGATCATAGCTAGCGTTGTTAGCTTCGATTCGCATGTTTGTACACAAAAATCCGATATCACACTCGCTAGGTATGAACATTTTAATTTACTCAAGGGCTCCTCTCAACTCACTCCTCAAATTTGGTAATTTCGTCATGTCTCTCGACCTTAGTTTCAAAATCTTGATTTTGTAATTCCATATCATAGCTAGCGTTGTTAGCTTCGATTCGCATGTTTGAACACAAAAATCCGATATCACACGAGCTAGGTATGAATATTTTTATTTACTCAAGGGCTCCTCTCAACTCACTCCTCAAATTTGCTAATTTCGTCATGTCTCTCGACCTGAGTTTCAAAATCTTGATTTTTCAATTCCATATCATAGCTAGCGTTGTTAGCTTCGATTCGCATGTTTGTACACAAAAATCCGATATCACACTCGCTAGGTATGACCATTTTAATTTACTCAAGGGCTCCTCTCAACTCACTCCTCAAATTTGCTAATTCCGTCATGACTCTCGACCTGAGTTTCAAAATCTTGCTTTTTTAATTCTAGATCATAGCTAGCGTTGTTAGGTTTGATTCGCATGTTAGAACACAAAATTCCGATATCACACTCGCTAGGTATGAACATTTTAATTTACTCAAGGGCCCCTCTCAACTCCCTCCTCAAATTTGGTAATTTCGTCATGTCTCTCGACCTTAGTTTCAAAATCTTGATTTTTTAATTCTATATCATAGCTAGCGTTGTTAGCTTCGATTCGCATGTTTGAACACAAAAATCCGATATCACACTCGCTAGGTATGACCATTTTAATTTACTCAAGGGCTCCTCTCAACTCACTCCTCAAATTTGCTAATTCCGTCATGACTCTCGACCTGAGTTTCAAAATCTTGCTTTTTTAATTCTAGATCATAGCTAGCGTTGTTAGGTTTGATTCGCATGTTTGAACACAAAATTCCGATATCACACTCGCTAGGTATGAACATTTTAATTTACTCAAGGGCCCCTCTCAACTCCCTCCTCAAATTTGGTAATTTCGTCATGTCTCTCGACCTTAGTTTCAAAATCTTGATTTTTTAATTCCATATCATAGCTAGCGTTGTTAGCTTCGATTCGCATGTTTGTAAACAAAAATCCGATATCACACTCGCTATGTATGAACATTTTAATTTACTCAAGGGCTCCTCTCAACTCACTCCTCAAATTTGGTAATTTCGTCATGTCTCTCGACCTGAGTGTCAAAATCTTGATTTTTTAATTCTATATCATAGCCAGCGTTGTTAGCTTCGATTCGCATGTTTGAACACAAAAATCCGATATCACACGAGCCAGGTATGAACATTTTAATTTACCTAATAGCTCTTCTTAACTCCCTCCTCAAATTTGGTAATTTCGTCATGTCTCTCGACCTGAGTTTCATAATCTTGATTTTTTAATTCCATGTCATAGCTAGCGTTGTTAGCTTCGATTCGCATGTTTGTACACAAAAATCCGATATCACACTCGCTAGGTATGACCATTTTAATTTACTCAAGGGCTCCTCTCAACTCACTCCTCAAATTTGCTAATTTCGTCATGTCTCTCGACCTGAGTTTCAAAATCTTGATTTTTTAAGTCCATATCATAGCTAGCGTTGTTGGCTTCGATTCGCATGTTTGAACACAAAAATCCGATATCACACTCGCTAGGTATGACCATTTTAATATACTCAAGGGCTCATCTCAACTCACTCCTCAAAGTTGGTAATTTCGTCATGTCTCTCGACCTGAGTTTCAAAATCTTGATTTTTTAAGTCCATATCATAGCTAGCGTTGTTAGCTTCGATTCGCATGTTTGAACACAAAAATCCGATATCACACGAGCCAGGTATGAACATTTTAATTCACTCACGCGCTCTTCCAACCTCACTCCTCAAATTTGGTAATTTCGTCATGTCTATCGCCTGGAGTTTCAAAATCTTGATTTTGTAATTCCATATCATAGCTAGCGTTGTTAGCTTCGATTCGCATGTTTGAACACAAAAATCCGATATCACACGAGCTAGGTATGAACATTTTTATTTACTCAAGGGCTCCTCTCAACTCACTCCTCAAATTTGCTAATTTCGTCATGTCTCTCGACCTGAGTTTCAAAATCTTGATTTTTCAATTCCATATCATAGCTAGCGTTGTTAGCTTCGATTCGCATGTTTGTACACAAAAATCCGATATCACACTCGCTAGGTATGACCATTTTAATTTACTCAAGGGCTCCTCTCAACTCACTCCTCAAATTTGCTAATTCCGTCATGACTCTCGACCTGAGTTTCAAAATCTTGCTTTTTTAATTCTAGATCATAGCTAGCGTTGTTAGGTTTGATTCGCATGTTAGAACACAAAATTCCGATATCACACTCGCTAGGTATGAACATTTTAATTTACTCAAGGGCCCCTCTCAACTCCCTCCTCAAATTTGGTAATTTCGTCATGTCTCTCGACCTTAGTTTCAAAATCTTGATTTTTTAATTCCATATCATAGCTAGCGTTGTTAGCTTCGATTCGCATGTTTGTAAACAAAAATCCGATATCACACTCGCTATGTATGAACATTTTAATTTACTCAAGGGCTCCTCTCAACTCACTCCTCAAATTTGGTAATTTCGTCATGTCTCTCGACCTGAGTGTCAAAATCTTGATTTTTTAATTCTATAACATAGCTAGCGTTGTTAGCTTCGATTCACATGTTTGAACACAAAAATCCGATATCACACGAGCCAGGTATGAACATTTTAATTTACCTAATAGCTCTTCTTAACTCCCTCCTCAAATTTGGTAATTTCGTTATGTCTCTCGACCTGAGTTTCATAATCTTGATTTTTTAATTCCATGTCATAGCTAGCGTTGTTGGCTTCGATTCGCATGTTTGAACACAAAAATCCGATATCACACTCGCTAGGTATGACCATTTTAATATACTCAAGGGCTCATCTCAACTCACTCCTCAAAGTTGGTAATTTCGTCATGTCTCTCGACCTGAGTTTCAAAATCTTGATTTTTTTAGTCCATATCATAGCTAGCGTTGTTGGCTTCGATTCGCATGTTTGAACACAAAAATCCGATATCACACTCGCTAGGTATGACCATTTTAATATACTCAAGGGCTCATCTCAACTCACTCCTCAAAGTTGGTAATTTCGTCATGTCTCTCGACCTGAGTTTCAAAATCTTGATTTTTTAAGTCCATATCATAGCTAGCGTTGTTAGCTTCGATTCGCATGTTTGAACACAAAAATCCGATATCACACGAGCCAGGTATGAACATTTTAATTCACTCACGCGCTCTTCCAACCTCACTCCTCAAATTTGGTAATTTCGTCATGTCTCTCGCCTGGAGTTTCAAAATCTTGATTTTGTAATTCCATATCATAGCTAGCGTTGTTAGCTTCGATTCGCATGTTTGAACACAAAAATCCGATATCACACGAGCTAGGTATGAACATTTTTATTTACTCAAGGGCTCCTCTCAACTCACTCCTCAAATTTGCTAATTTCGTCATGTCTCTCGACCTTAGTTTCAAAATCTTGCTTTTTTAATTCTAGATCATAGCTAGCGTTGTTAGCTTCGATTCGCATGTTTGTAAACAAAAATCCGATATCACACTCGCTAGGTATGAACATTTTAATTTACTCAAGGGCTCCTCTCAACTCACTCCTCAAATTTGGTAATTTCGTCATGTCTCTCGACCTTAGTTTCAAAATCTTGATTTTGTAATTCCATATCATAGCTAGCGTTGTTAGCTTCGATTCGCATGTTTGAACACAAAAATCCGATATCACACGAGCTAGGTATGAACATTTTTATTTACTCAAGGGCCCCTCTCAACTCACTCCTCAAATTTGCTAATTTCGTCATGTCTCTCGACCTGAGTTTCAAAATCTTGATTTTTCAATTCCATATCATAGCTAGCGTTGTTAGCTTCGATTCGCATGTTTGTACACAAAAATCCGATATCACACTCGCTAGGTATGACCATTTTAATTTACTCAAGGGCTCCTCTCAACTCACTCCTCAAATTTGCTAATTCCGTCATGACTCTCGACCTGAGTTTCAAAATCTTGCTTTTTTAATTCTAGATCATAGCTAGCGTTGTTAGGTTTGATTCGCATGTTAGAACACAAAATTCCGATATCACACTCGCTAGGTATGAACATTTTAATTTACTCAAGGGCCCCTCTCAACTCCCTCCTCAAATTTGGTAATTTCGTCATGTCTCTCGACCTTAGTTTCAAAATCTTGATTTTTTAATTCTATATCATAGCTAGCGTTGTTAGCTTCGATTCGCATGTTTGAACACAAAAATCCGATATCACACGAGCCACGTATGAACATTTTAATTTACCTAGTAGCTCTTCTTAACTCCCTCCTCAAATTTGGTAATTTCGTCATGTCTCTCGACCTGAGTTTCATAATCTTGATTTTTTAATTCCATGTCATAGCTAGCGTTGTTAGCTTCGATTCGCATGTTTGTACACAAAAATCCGATATCACACTCGCTAGGTATGACCATTTTAATTTACTCAAGGGCTCCTCTCAACTTACTCCTCAAATTTGCTAATTTCGTCATGTCTCGTCGACCTGAGTTTCAAAATCTTGATTTTTTAATTCCATATCATAGCTAGCGTTGTTGGCTTCGATTCGCATGTTTGAACACAAAAATCCGATATCACACTCGCTAGGTATGACCATTTTAATTTACTCAAGGGCTCCTCTCAACTCACTCCTCAAATTTGCTAATTTCGTCATGTCTCTCGACCTGAGTTTCAAAATCTTGATTTTTTAATTCCATATCATAGCTAGCGTTGTTGGCTTCGATTCACATGTTTGAACACAAAAATCCGATATCACACTCGCTAGGTATGACCATTTTAATTTACTCAAGGGCTCCTCTCAACTCACTCCTCAAATTTGCTAATTTCGTCATGTCTCTCGACCTGAGTTTCAAAATCTTGATTTTTTAATTCCATATCATAGCTAGCGTTGTTGGCTTCGATTCGCATGTTTGAACACAAAAATCCGATATCACACTCGCTAGGTATGACCATTTTAATATACTCAAGGGCTCCTCTCAACTCCCTCCTCAAATTTGGTAATTTCGTCATTTCTCTCGACCTTAGTTTCAAAATCTTGATTTTTTAATTCCATATCATAGCTAGCGTTGTTAGCTTCAATTCGCATGTTTGTACACAAAAATCCGATATCACACGAGCCAGGTATGAACATTTTAATTTACCTAATAGCTCTTCTTAACTCCCTCCTCAAATTTGGTAATTTCGTCATGTCTCTCGACCTGAGTTTCATAATCTTGATTTTTTAATTCCATGTCATAGCTAGCGTTGTTAGCTTCGATTCGCATGTTTGTACACAAAAATCCGATATCACACGAGCTAGGTATGAACATTTTTATTTACTCAAGGGCTCCTCTCAACTCACTCCTCAAATTTGCTAATTTCGTCATGTCTCTCGACCTGAGTTTCAAAATCTTGATTTTTCAATTCCATATCATAGCTAGCGTTATTAGCTTCGATTCGCATGTTTGTACACAAAATTCCGATATCACACTCGCTAGGTATGAACATTTTAATTTACTCAAGGGCTTCTCTCAACTCACTCCTCAAATTTGCTAATTTCGTCATGTCTCTCGACCTGAGTTTCAAAATCTTGATTTTTCAATTCCATATGATAGCTAGCGTTGTTAGCTTCGATTCGCATGTTTGTACACAAAAATCCGATATCACACTCGCTAGGTATGACCATTTTAATTTACTCAAGGGCTCCTCTCAACTCACTCCTCAAATTTGCTAATTTCGTCATGTCTCTCGACCTGAGTTTCAAAATCTTGATTTTTTAATTCCAATTCATAGCTAGCGTTGTTGGCTTCGATTCGCATGTTTGAACACAAAAATCCGATATCACACTCGCTAGGTATGACCATTTTAATATACTCAAGGGCTCATCTCAACTCACTCCTCAAAGTTGGTAATTTCGTCATGTCTCTCGACCTGAGTTTCAAAATCTTGATTTTTTAAGTCCAATTCATAGCTAGCGTTGTTAGGTTTGATTCGCATGTTTGAACACAAAATTCCGATATCACACTCGCTAGGTATGACCATTTTAATTTACTCAAGGGCTCCTCTCAACTCACTCCTCAAATTTGCTAATTCCGTCATGACTCTCGACCTGAGTTTCAAAATCTTGCTTTTTTAATTCTAGATCATAGCTAGCGTTGTTAGGTTTGATTCGCATGTTTGAACACAAAATTCTGATATCACACTCGCTAGGTATGAACATTTTAATTTACTCAAGGGCCCCTCTCAACTCCCTCCTCAAATTTGGTAATTTCGTCATGTCTCTCGACCTTAGTTTCAAAATCTTGATTTTTTAATTCCATATCATAGCTAGCGTTGTTAGCTTCGATTCGCATGTTTGTACACAAAAATCCGATATCACACTCGCTAGGTATGAACATTTTAATTTACTCAAGGGCTCCTCTCAACTCACTCCTCAAATTTGGTAATTTCGTCATGTCTCTCGACCTGAGTTTCAAAATCTTGATTTTTCAATTCCATATGATAGCTAGCGTTGTTAGCTTCGATTCGCATGTTTGTACACAAAAATCCGATATCACACTCGCTAGGTATGACCATTTTAATTTACTCAAGGGCTCCTCTCAACTCACTCCTCAAATTTGCTAATTTCGTCATGTCTCTCGACCTGAGTTTCAAAATCTTGATTTTTTAATTCCATATCATAGCTAGCGTTGTTGGCTTCGATTCGCATGTTTGAACACAGAAATCCGATATCACACTCGCTAGGTATGACCATTTTAATATACTCAAGGGCTCCTCTCAACTCCCTCCTCAAATTTGGTAATTTCGTCATTTCTCTCGACCTTAGTTTCAAAATCTTGATTTTTTAATTCCATATCATAGCTAGCGTTGTTAGCTTCAATTCGCATGTTTGTACACAAAAATCCGATATCACACGAGCCAGGTATGAACATTTTAATTTACCTAATAGCTCTTCTTAACTCCCTCCTCAAATTTGGTAATTTCGTCATGTCTCTCGACCTGAGTTTCATAATCTTGATTTTTTAATTCCATGTCATAGCTAGCGTTGTTAGCTTCGATTCGCATGTTTGTACACAAAAATCCGATATCACACGAGCTAGGTATGAACATTTTTATTTACTCAAGGGCTCCTCTCAACTCACTCCTCAAATTTGCTAATTTCGTCATGTCTCTCGACCTGAGTTTCAAAATCTTGATTTTTCAATTCCATATCATAGCTAGCGTTATTAGCTTCGATTCGCATGTTTGTACACAAAATTCCGATATCACACTCGCTAGGTATGAACATTTTAATTTACTCAAGGGCTTCTCTCAACTCACTCCTCAAATTTGCTAATTTCGTCATGTCTCTCGACCTGAGTTTCAAAATCTTGATTTTTCAATTCCATATGATAGCTAGCGTTGTTAGCTTCGATTCGCATGTTTGTACACAAAAATCCGATATCACACTCGCTAGGTATGACCATTTTAATTTACTCAAGGGCTCCTCTCAACTCACTCCTCAAATTTGCTAATTTCGTCATGTCTCTCGACCTGAGTTTCAAAATCTTGATTTTTTAATTCCATATCATAGCTAGCGTTGTTGGCTTCGATTCGCATGTTTGAACACAAAAATCCGATATCACACTCGCTAGGTATGACCATTTTAATATACTCAAGGGCTCATCTCAACTCACTCCTCAAAGTTGGTAATTTCGTCATGTCTCTCGACCTGAGTTTCAAAATCTTGATTTTTTAAGTCCATATCATAGCTAGCGTTGTTAGGTTTGATTCGCATGTTTGAACACAAAATTCCGATATCACACTCGCTAGGTATGACCATTTTAATTTACTCAAGGGCTCCTCTCAACTCACTCCTCAAATTTGCTAATTCCGTCATGACTCTCGACCTGAGTTTCAAAATCTTGTTTTTTTAATTCTAGATCATAGCTAGCGTTGTTAGGTTTGATTCGCATGTTTGAACACAAAATTCTGATATCACACTCGCTAGGTATGAACATTTTAATTTACTCAAGGGCCCCTCTCAACTCCCTCCTCAAATTTGGTAATTTCGTCATGTCTCTCGACCTTAGTTTCAAAATCTTGATTTTTTAATTCCATATCATAGCTAGCGTTGTTAGCTTCGATTCGCATGTTTGTACACAAAAATCCGATATCACACTCGCTATGTATGAACATTTTAATTCACTCAAGGGCTCCTCTCAACTCACTCCTCAAATTTGGTAATTTCGTCATGTCTCTCGACCTGAGTGTCAAAATCTTGATTTTTTAATTCTATATCATAGCTAGCGTTGTTAGCTTCGATTCGCATGTTTGAACACAAAAATCCGATATCACACGAGCCAGGTATGAACATTTTAATTTACCTAATAGCTCTTCTTAACTCCCTCCTCAAATTTGGTAATTTCGTCATGTCTCTCGACCTGAGTTTCATAATCTTGATTTTTTAATTCCATGTCATAGCTAGCGTTGTTGGCTTCGATTCGCATGTTTGTACACAAAAATCCGATATCACACGAGCTAGGTATGAACATTTTTATTTACTCAAGGGCTCCTCTCAACTCACTCCTCAAATTTGCTAATTTCGTCATGTCTCTCGACCTGAGTTTCAAAATCTTGATTTTTCAATTCCATATCATAGCTAGCGTTGTTAGCTTCGATTCGCATGTTTGTACACAAAATTCCGATATCACACTCGCTAGGTATGAACATTTTAATTTACTCAAGGGCTTCTCTCAACTCACTCCTCAAATTTGCTAATTTCGTCATGTCTCTCGACCTGAGTTTCAAAATCTTGATTTTTCAATTCCATATGATAGCTAGCGTTGTTAGCTTCGATTCGCATGTTTGTACACAAAAATCCGATATCACACTCGCTAGGTATGACCATTTTAATTTACTCAAGGGCTCCTCTCAACTCACTCCTCAAATTTGCTAATTTCGTCATGTCTCTCGACCTGAGTTTCAAAATCTTGATTTTTTAATTCCATATCATAGCTAGCGTTGTTGGCTTCGATTCGCATGTTTGAACACAAAAATCCGATATCACACTCGCTAGGTATGACCATTTTAATATACTCAAGGGCTCATCTCAACTCACTCCTCAAAGTTGGTAATTTCGTCATGTCTCTCGACCTGAGTTTCAAAATCTTGATTTTTTAAGTCCATATCATAGCTAGCGTTGTTAGGTTTGATTCGCATGTTTGAACACAAAATTCCGATATCACACTCGCTAGGTATGACCATTTTAATTTACTCAAGGGCTCCTCTCAACTCACTCCTCAAATTTGCTAATTCCGTCATGACTCTCGACCTGAGTTTCAAAATCTTGCTTTTTTAATTCTAGATCATAGCTAGCGTTGTTAGGTTTGATTCGCATGTTTGAACACAAAATTCTGATATCACACTCGCTAGGTATGAACATTTTAATTTACTCAAGGGCCCCTCTCAACTCCCTCCTCAAATTTGGTAATTTCGTCATGTCTCTCGACCTTAGTTTCAAAATCTTGATTTTTTAATTCCATATCATAGCTAGCGTTGTTAGCTTCGATTCGCATGTTTGTACACAAAAATCCGATATCACACTCGCTATGTATGAACATTTTAATTCACTCAAGGGCTCCTCTCAACTCACTCCTCAAATTTGGTAATTTCGTCATGTCTCTCGACCTGAGTGTCAAAATCTTGATTTTTTAATTCTATATCATAGCTAGCGTTGTTAGCTTCGATTCGCATGTTTGAACACAAAAATCCGATATCACACGAGCCAGGTATGAACATTTTAATTTACCTAATAGCTCTTCTTAACTCCCTCCTCAAATTTGGTAATTTCGTCATGTCTCTCGACCTGAGTTTCATAATCTTGATTTTTTAATTCCATGTCATAGCTAGCGTTGTTGGCTTCGATTCGCATGTTTGTACACAAAAATCCGATATCACACGAGCTAGGTATGAACATTTTTATTTACTCAAGGGCTCCTCTCAACTCACTCCTCAAATTTGCTAATTTCGTCATGTCTCTCGACCTGAGTTTCAAAATCTTGATTTTTCAATTCCATATCATAGCTAGCGTTGTTAGCTTCGATTCGCATGTTTGTACACAAAATTCCGATATCACACTCGCTAGGTATGAACATTTTAATTTACTCAAGGGCTTCTCTCAACTCACTCCTCAAATTTGCTAATTTCGTCATGTCTCTCGACCTGAGTTTCAAAATCTTGATTTTTCAATTCCATATGATAGCTAGCGTTGTTAGCTTCGATTCGCATGTTTGTACACAAAAATCCGATATCACACTCGCTAGGTATGACCATTTTAATTTACTCAAGGGCTCCTCTCAACTCACTCCTCAAATTTGCTAATTTCGTCATGTCTCTCGACCTGAGTTTCAAAATCTTGATTTTTTAATTCCATATCATAGCTAGCGTTGTTGGCTTCGATTCGCATGTTTGAACACAAAAATCCGATATCACACTCGCTAGGTATGACCATTTTAATATACTCAAGGGCTCATCTCAACTCACTCCTCAAAGTTGGTAATTTCGTCATGTCTCTCGACCTGAGTTTCAAAATCTTGATTTTTTAAGTCCAATTCATAGCTAGCGTTGTTAGGTTTGATTCGCATGTTTGAACACAAAATTCCGATATCACACTCGCTAGGTATGACCATTTTAATTTACTCAAGGGCTCCTCTCAACTCACTCCTCAAATTTGCTAATTCCGTCATGACTCTCGACCTGAGTTTCAAAATCTTGCTTTTTTAATTCTAGATCATAGCTAGCGTTGTTAGGTTTGATTCGCATGTTTGAACACAAAATTCTGATATCACACTCGCTAGGTATGAACATTTTAATTTACTCAAGGGCCCCTCTCAACTCCCTCCTCAAATTTGGTAATTTCGTCATGTCTCTCGACCTTAGTTTCAAAATCTTGATTTTTTAATTCCATATCATAGCTAGCGTTGTTAGCTTCGATTCGCATGTTTGTACACAAAAATCCGATATCACACTCGCTATGTATGAACATTTTAATTCACTCAAGGGCTCCTCTCAACTCACTCCTCAAATTTGGTAATTTCGTCATGTCTCTCGACCTGAGTGTCAAAATCTTGATTTTTTAATTCTATATCATAGCTAGCGTTGTTAGCTTCGATTCGCATGTTTGAACACAAAAATCCGATATCACACGAGCCAGGTATGAACATTTTAATTTACCTAATAGCTCTTCTTAACTCCCTCCTCAAATTTGGTAATTTCGTCATGTCTCTCGACCTGAGTTTCATAATCTTGATTTTTTAATTCCATGTCATAGCTAGCGTTGTTGGCTTCGATTCGCATGTTTGTACACAAAAATCCGATATCACACGAGCTAGGTATGAACATTTTTATTTACTCAAGGGCTCCTCTCAACTCACTCCTCAAATTTGCTAATTTCGTCATGTCTCTCGACCTGAGTTTCAAAATCTTGATTTTTCAATTCCATATCATAGCTAGCGTTGTTAGCTTCGATTCGCATGTTTGTACACAAAATTCCGATATCACACTCGCTAGGTATGAACATTTTAATTTACTCAAGGGCTTCTCTCAACTCACTCCTCAAATTTGCTAATTTCGTCATGTCTCTCGACCTGAGTTTCAAAATCTTGATTTTTCAATTCCATATGATAGCTAGCGTTGTTAGCTTCGATTCGCATGTTTGTACACAAAAATCCGATATCACACTCGCTAGGTATGACCATTTTAATTTACTCAAGGGCTCCTCTCAACTCACTCCTCAAATTTGCTAATTTCGTCATGTCTCTCGACCTGAGTTTCAAAATCTTGATTTTTTAATTCCATATCATAGCTAGCGTTGTTGGCTTCGATTCGCATGTTTGAACACAAAAATCCGATATCACACTCGCTAGGTATGACCATTTTAATATACTCAAGGGCTCATCTCAACTCACTCCTCAAAGTTGGTAATTTCGTCATGTCTCTCGACCTGAGTTTCAAAATCTTGATTTTTTAAGTCCAATTCATAGCTAGCGTTGTTAGGTTTGATTCGCATGTTTGAACACAAAATTCCGATATCACACTCGCTAGGTATGACCATTTTAATTTACTCAAGGGCTCCTCTCAACTCACTCCTCAAATTTGCTAATTCCGTCATGACTCTCGACCTGAGTTTCAAAATCTTGCTTTTTTAATTCTAGATCATAGCTAGCGTTGTTAGGTTTGATTCGCATGTTTGAACACAAAATTCTGATATCACACTCGCTAGGTATGAACATTTTAATTTACTCAAGGGCCCCTCTCAACTCCCTCCTCAAATTTGGTAATTTCGTCATGTCTCTCGACCTTAGTTTCAAAATCTTGATTTTTTAATTCCATATCATAGCTAGCGTTGTTAGCTTCGATTCGCATGTTTGTACACAAAAATCCGATATCACACTCGCTAGGTATGAACATTTTAATTTACTCAAGGGCTCCTCTCAACTCACTCCTCAAATTTGGTAATTTCGTCATGTCTCTCGACCTGAGTTTCAAAATCTTGATTTTTCAATTCCATATGATAGCTAGCGTTGTTAGTTTCGATTCGCATGTTTGTACACAAAAATCCGATATCACACTCGCTAGGTATGACCATTTTAATTTACTCAAGGGCTCCTCTCAACTCACTCCTCAAATTTGCTAATTTCGTCATGTCTCTCGACCTGAGTTTCAAAATCTTGATTTTTTAATTCCATATCATAGCTAGCGTTGTTGGCTTCGATTCGCATGTTTGAACACAAAAATCCGATATCACACTCGCTAGGTATGACCATTTTAATATACTCAAGGGCTCCTCTCAACTCCCTCCTCAAATTTGGTAATTTCGTCATTTCTCTCGACCTTAGTTTCAAAATCTTGATTTTTTAATTCCATATCATAGCTAGCGTTGTTAGCTTCAATTCGCATGTTTGTACACAAAAATCCGATATCACACGAGCCAGGTATGAACATTTTAATTTACCTAATAGCTCTTCTTAACTCCCTCCTCAAATTTGGTAATTTCGTCATGTCTCTCGACCTGAGTTTCATAATCTTGATTTTTTAATTCCATGTCATAGCTAGCGTTGTTAGCTTCGATTCGCATGTTTGTACACAAAAATCCGATATCACACGAGCTAGGTATGAACATTTTTATTTACTCAAGGGCTCCTCTCAACTCACTCCTCAAATTTGCTAATTTCGTCATGTCTCTCGACCTGAGTTTCAAAATCTTGATTTTTCAATTCCATATCATAGCTAGCGTTGTTAGCTTCGATTCGCATGTTTGAACACAAAAATCCGATATCACACGAGCCAGGTATGAACATTTTAATTTACCTAATAGCTCTTCTTAACTCCCTCCTCAAATTTGGTAATTTCGTCATGTCTCTCGACCTGAGTTTCATAATCTTGATTTTTTAATTCCATGTCATAGCTAGCGTTGTTAGCTTCGATTCGCATGTTTGTACACAAAAATCCGATATCACACGAGCTAGGTATGAACATTTTAATTCACTCACGCGCTCTTCCAACCTCACTCCTCAAATTTGGTAATTTCGTCATGTCTCTCGCCTGGAGTTTCAAAATCTTGATTTTGTAATTCCATATCATAGCTAGCGTTGTTAGCTTCGATTCGCATGTTTGTACACAAAAATCCGATATCACACGAGCTAGGTATGAACATTTTTATTTACTCAAGGGCTCCTCTCAACTCACTCCTCAAATTTGCTAATTTCGTCATGTCTCTCGACCTGAGTTTCAAAATCTTGATTTTTCAATTCCATATCATAGCTAGCGTTGTTAGCTTCGATTCGCATGTTTGTACACAAAATTCCGATATCACACTCGCTAGGTATGAACATTTTAATTTACTCAAGGGCTTCTCTCAACTCACTCCTCAAATTTGCTAATTTCGTCATGTCTCTCGACCTGAGTTTCAAAATCTTGATTTTTCAATTCCATATGATAGCTAGCGTTGTTAGCTTCGATTCGCATGTTTGTACACAAAAATCCGATATCACACTCGCTAGGTATGACCCTTTTAATTTACTCAAGGGCTCCTCTCAACTCACTCCTCAAATTTGCTAATTCCGTCATGACTCTCGACCTGAGTTTCAAAATCTTGCTTTTTTAATTCTAGATCATAGCTAGCGTTGTTAGGTTTGATTCGCATGTTTGAACACAAAATTCCGATATCACACTCGCTAGGTATGAACATTTTAATTTACTCAAGGGCCCCTCTCAACTCACTCCTCAAATTTGCTAATTTCGTCATGTCTCTCGACCTGAGTTTCAAAATCTTGACTTTTTAATTCCATATCATAGCTAGCGTTGTTAGCTTCGATTCGCATGTTTGAACACAAAAATCCGATATCACACTCGCCAGGAATGAACATTGTAATTTACTCAAGGGCTCCTCTCAACTCACTCCTCAAATTTGCTAATTTCGTCATGTCTCTCGACCTGAGTTTCAAAATCTTGATTTTTTAATTCCATATCATAGCTAGCGTTGTTAGCTTCGATTCGCATATTTGTACACAAAAATCCGATATCACACTCGCTAGGTATGAACATTTTAATTTACTGAAGGGCTCCTCTCAACTCACTCCTCAACTTTGCTAATTTCGTCATGTCTCTCATATCATAGCTAAATTAGTTACCTTCGATTCGCATTTTTAAACCCAGAAATCCGATATCACAGGAGCCATCTATGAACATTTTCATTCATTGAGGAGCTCTTTTCTACGCCTTCCTCAAATTTGCTTTTTTATTCATTTCTGTCCACCTTAGTTTCAAAATCATGATTTTTCAATTCCATATCATGGCTAGTTTCGTATCCCTGGATTCGCATGTTTAAACCCAAACATCGGATATGACACGAGCCATCTATAATCATTTTGATTCATTGACGAGCTCTTGTCTACGCCTTCCTCAAATTTGCTTTTTTGTTCACGTCTCTCGACCTAAGTTTCAAAATGATTATTTTTCAAATCAAATATCATAGCTAGATTCGTTACCTTCGATTCGAGTGTTTAAACCCAAAAAATCCGATATCACATGAGCCATCTCTGAACATTTTCATTCCTTCGATTCGCCACTTTAAACCCAAAAATCCGATATCACACGAGCCATCTATGAACATTTTTATTAATTGAGGAGGTCATAGCTAGATTCGTTACCTTCGATTCGAATGTTTAAAAGTTTCTAAATTATGATTTTCAAGTTCCATATCAGAGCTAGATTCATTACCTTCGATTCGGATTTTTAAACCCAAAAATTCGATATCACACGAGCCATCTATGAACATTTTCATTCATTGAGGAGCACTTGTCTACCCCTTCCTCAAATTTGCTTTTTTGTTCATGTCTCTCGACCTGAGTTCCGAAATCATGATTTTTCAATTCCATCTCATAGCTAGATTCGTTACCTTCGATTCGCATGTTTAAACCCAAAAATCCGAAATCACACGAGCCATCTATGAACATTTTTATTCATTGAGGAGCTCATGTCTACGCCTTCCTCAAATTTGCTTTTGTGTTCATGTATTTCGGTCTCAGTTTCCAAATCATGATTTTTGAACTCCATATCATACCTAGATTGGTTACCTTCGATAGGCATGTTTAAACCCAAACATCCGATATCACACGAACCATCTATGAACATTTTCAATCATTGAGGAGCTATTGTCTACGCCTTCCTCAAATTTGCTTTTTTGTTCATGTCTCTCAACCTGAGTTTCGAAATCATGATTTTTCAATTCCATATCATAGCTAGATTCGTTACTTCGATTCGCATTTTTAAACCCAAAAATCGGATATCACAAGAGTCATCTATGAACATTTTCATTCATTGAGGAACCCTTGTCTATGCCTTCCTCAAATTTGCTTTTTTATTCATTTCTGTCCACCTTAGTTACAAAATCATCATTTTTCAATTCCATACCATGGCTAGTTTCGTTACCTTCTATTCGCATGTTTAAACCCAAACATCGGATATCACACGAGCCATCTATGAACATTTTGATTCATTGACGAGCTCTTGACTACGCCTTCCTAAAATTTGCTTTTTTGTTCATGTCTCTCGACCTGAGTTTCAAAATCATGATTTTTGAATTCCATATCATAGCTAGATACGTTACCTTCGATTCTCAAGTTTAAACACGAAAATACGATATTACATGAGCCATCGATGAACATTTTCATTCATTGACAAGCTCTTGTGTACGCCTTCCTCAAATTTGCTTTTTTGTTCATGTCTTTCGGTCTTAGTTTCCAAATCATGATTTTTGAATTCCATATCATACCTAGATTTATTACCTTCGATTCGCATGTTTGAACACAAAAATCCGATATCATGTCTCTCGCCTGGAGTTTCGTCATGTCTCTCGCCTGGAGTTTCAAAATCTTGATTTTGTAATTCCATATCATAGCTAGCGTTGTTAGCTTCGATTCGCATGTTTGAACACAAAAATCCGATATCACACGAGCTAGGTATGAACATTTTTATTTACTCAAGGGCTCCTCTCAACTCACTCCTCAAATTTGCTAATTTCGTCATGTCTCTCGACCTGAGTTTCAAAATCTTGATTTTTCAATTCCATATCATAGCTAGCGTTGTTAGCTTCGATTCGCATGTTTGTACACAAAATTCCGATATCACACTCGCTAGGTATGAACATTTTAATTTACTCAAGGGCTTCTCTCAACTCACTCCTCAAATTTGCTAATTTCGTCATGTCTCTCGACCTGAGTTTCAAAATCTTGATTTTTCAATTCCATATGATAGCTAGCGTTGTTAGCTTCGATTCGCATGTTTGTACACAAAAATCCGATATCACACTCGCTAGGTATGACCATTTTAATTTACTCAAGGGCTCCTCTCAACTCACTCCTCAAATTTGCTAATTCCGTCATGACTCTCGACCTGAGTTTCAAAATCTTGCTTTTTTAATTCTAGATCATAGCTAGCGTTGTTAGGTTTGATTCGCATGTTTGAACACAAAATTCCGATATCACACGAGCTAGGTATGAACATTTTTATTTACTCAAGGGCTCCTCTCAACTCCCTCCTCAAATTTGGTAATTTCGTCATGTCTCTCGACCTTAGTTTCAAAATCTTGATTTTTTAATTCCATATCATAGCTAGCGTTGTTAGCTTCGATTCGCATGTTTGTACACAAAAATCCGATATCACACTCGCTATGTATGAACATTTTAATTTACTCAAGGGCTCCTCTCAACTCACTCCTCACAATCCGATATCACAATCGCTAGGTATGACCATTTTAATATACTCAAGGGCTCATCTCAACTCACTCCTCAAAGTTGGTAATTTCGTCATGTCTCTCGACCTGAGTTTCAAAATCTTGATTTTTTAAGTCCATATCATAGCTAGCGTTGTTAGCTTCGATTCGCATGTTTGAACACAAAAATCCGATATCACACGAGCCAGGTATGAACATTTTAATTCACTCACGCGCTCTTCCAACCTCACTCCTCAAATTTGGTAATTTCGTCATGTCTCTCGCCTGGAGTTTCAAAATCTTGATTTTGTAATTCCATATCATAGCTAGCGTTGTTAGCTTCGATTCGCATGTTTGAACACAAAAATCCGATATCACACGAGCTAGGTATGAACATTTTTATTTACTCAAGGGCTCCTCTCAACTCACTCCTCAAATTTGCTAATTTCGTCATGTCTCTCGACCTGAGTTTCAAAATCTTGATTTTTCAATTCCATATCATAGCTAGCGTTGTTAGCTTCGATTCGCATGTTTGTACACAAAATTCCGATATCACACTCGCTAGGTATGAACATTTTAATTTACTCAAGGGCTTCTCTCAACTCACTCCTCAAATTTGGAAATTTCGTCATGTCTCTCGACCTGAGTTTCAAAATCTTGATTTTTCAATTCCATATGATAGCTAGCGTTGTTAGCTTCGATTCGCATGTTTGTACACAAAAATCCGATATCACACTCGCTAGGTATGACCATTTTAATTTACTCAAGGGCTCCTCTCAACTCACTCCTCAAATTTGCTAATTCCGTCATGACTCTCGACCTGAGTTTCAAAATCTTGCTTTTTTAATTCTAGATCATAGCTAGCGTTGTTAGGTTTGATTCGCATGTTTGAACACAAAATTCCGATATCACACTCGCTAGGTATGAACATTTTTATTTACTCAAGGGCCCCTCTCAACTCCCTCCTCAAATTTGGTAATTTCGTCATGTCTCTCGACCTTAGTTTCAAAATCTTGATTTTTTAATTCCATATCATAGCTAGCGTTGTTAGCTTCGATTCGCATGTTTGTACACAAAAATCCGATATCACACTCGCTATGTATGAACATTTTAATTTACTCAAGGGCTCCTCTCAACTCACTCCTCAAATTTGGTAATTTCGTCATGTCTCTCGACCTGAGTGTCAAAATCTTGATTTTTTAATTCTATATCATAGCTAGCGTTGTTAGCTTCGATTCGCATGTTTGAACACAAAAATCCGATATCACACGAGCCAGGTATGAACATTTTAATTTACCTAATAGCTCTTCTTAACTCCCTCCTCAAATTTGGTAATTTCGTCATGTCTCTCGACCTGAGTTTCATAATCTTGATATTTTAATTCCATGTCATAGCTAGCGTTGTTAGCTTCGATTCGCATGTTTGTACACAAAAATCCGATATCACACTCGCTAGGTATGACCATTTTAATTTACTCAAGGGCTCCTCTCAACTCACTCCTCAAATTTGCTAATTTCGTCATGTCTCTCGACCTGAGTTTCAAAATCTTGATTTTTTAATTGCATATCATAGCTAGCGTTGTTGGCTTCGATTCGCATGTTTGAACACAAAAATCGGATATCACAATCGCTAGGTATGACCATTTTAATATACTCAAGGGCTCATCTCAACTCACTCCTCAAAGTTGGTAATTTCGTCATGTCTCTCGACCTGAGTTTCAAAATCTTGATTTTTTAAGTCCATATCATAGCTAGCGTTGTTAGCTTCGATTCGCATGTTTGAACACAAAAATCCGATATCACACGAGCCAGGTACGAACATTTTAATTCACTCACGCGCTCTTCCAACCTCACTCCTCAAATTTGGTAATTTCGTCATGTCTCTCGCCTGGAGTTTCAAAATCTTGATTTTGTAATTCCATATCATAGCTAGCGTTGTTAGCTTCGATTCGCATGTTTGAACACTAAAATCCGATATCACACGAGCTAGGTATGAACATTTTTATTTACTCAAGGGCTCCTCTCAACTCACTCCTCAAATTTGCTAATTTCGTCATGTCTCTCGACCTGAGTTTCAAAATCTTGATTTTTCAATTCCATATCATAGCTAGCGTTGTTAGCTTCGATTCGCATGTTTGTACACAAAATTCCGATATCACACTCGCTAGGTATGAACATTTTAATTTACTCAAGGGCTTCTCTCAACTCACTCCTCAAATTTGCTAATTTCGTCATGTCTCTCGACCTGAGTTTCAAAATCTTGATTTTTCAATTCCATATGATAGCTAGCGTTGTTAGCTTCGATTCGCATGTTTGTACACAAAAATCCGATATCACACTCGCTAGGTATGACCCTTTTAATTTACTCAAGGGCTCCTCTCAACTCACTCCTCAAATTTGCTAATTCCGTCATGACTCTCGACCTGAGTTTCAAAATCTTGCTTTTTTAATTCTAGATCATAGCTAGCGTTGTTAGGTTTGATTCGCATGTTTGAACACAAAATTCCGATATCACACTCGCTAGGTATGAACATTTTAATTTACTCAAGGGCCCCTCTCAACTCCCTCCTCAAATTTGGTAATTTCGTCATGTCTCTCGACCTTAGTTTCAAAATCTTGATTTTTTAATTCCATATCATAGCTAGCGTTGTTGGCTTCGAATCGCATGTTTGAACACAAAAATCCGATATCACACGAGCCAGGTATGAACATTTTAATTCACTCACGCGCTCTTCCAACCTCACTCCTCAAATTTGGTAATTTCGTCATGTCTCTCGCCTGGAGTTTCAAAATCTTGATTTTGTAATTCCATATCATAGCTAGCGTTGTTAGCTTCGATTCGCATGTTTGAACACAAAAATCCGATATCACACGAGCTAGGTATGAACATTTTTATTTACTCAAGGGCTCCTCTCAACTCACTCCTCAAATTTGCTAATTTCGTCATGTCTCTCGACCTGAGTTTCAAAATCTTGATTTTTCAATTCCATATCATAGCTAGCGTTGTTAGCTTCGATTCGCATGTTTGTACACAAAATTCCGATATCACACTCGCTAGGTATGAACATTTTAATTTACTCAAGGGCTTCTCTCAACTCACTCCTCAAATTTGCTAATTTCGTCATGTCTCTCGACCTGAGTTTCAAAATCTTGATTTTTCAATTCCATATGATAGCTAGCGTTGTTAGCTTCGATTCGCATGTTTGTACACAAAAATCCGATATCACACTCGCTAGGTATGACCCTTTTAATTTACTCAAGGGCTCCTCTCAACTCACTCCTCAAATTTGGTAATTTCGTCATGTCTCTCGACCTGAGTGTCAAAATCTTGATTTTTTAATTCTATATCATAGCTAGCGTTGTTAGCTTCGATTCGCATGTTTGAACACAAAAATCCGATATCACACGAGCCAGGTATGAACATTTTAATTTACCTAATAGCTCTTCTTAACTCCCTCCTCAAATTTGGTAATTTCGTCATGTCTCTCGACCTGAGTTTCATAATCTTGATTTTTTAATTCCATGTCATAGCTAGCGTTGTTAGCTTCGATTCGCATGTTTGTACACAAAAATCCGATATCACACGAGCTAGGTATGAACATTTTTATTTACTCAAGGGCTCCTCTCAACTCACTCCTCAAATTTGCTAATTTCGTCATGTCTCTCGACCTGAGTTTCAAAATCTTGATTTTTTAATTCCATATCATAGCTAGCGTTGTTAGCTTCGATTCGCATGTTTGTACACAAAATTCCGATATCACACTCGCTAGGTATGAACATTTTAATTTACTCAAGGGCTTCTCTCAACTCACTCCTCAAATTTGCTAATTTCGTCATGTCTCTCGACCTGAGTTTCAAAATCTTGATTTTTCAATTCCATATGATAGCTAGCGTTGTTAGCTTCGATTCGCATGTTTGTACACAAAAATCCGATATCACACTCGCTAGGTATGACCATTTTAATTTACTCAAGGGCTCCTCTCAACTCACTCCTCAAATTTGCTAATTCCGTCATGACTCTCGACCTGAGTTTCAAAATCTTGCTTTTTTAATTCTAGATCATAGCTAGCGTTGTTAGGTTTGATTCGCATGTTTGAACACAAAATTCCGATATCACACTCGCTAGGTATGAACATTTTTATTTACTCAAGGGCCCCTCTCAACTCCCTCCTCAAATTTGGTAATTTCGTCATGTCTCTCGACCTTAGTTTCAAAATCTTGATTTTTTAATTCCATATCATAGCTAGCGTTGTTAGCTTCGATTCGCATGTTTGTACACAAAAATCCGATATCACACTCGCTATGTATGAACATTTTAATTTACTCAAGGGCTCCTCTCAACTCACTCCTCAAATTTGGTAATTTCGTCATGTCTCTCGACCTGAGTGTCAAAATCTTGATTTTTTAATTCTATATCATAGCTAGCGTTGTTAGCTTCGATTCGCATGTTTGAACACAAAAATCCGATATCACACGAGCCAGGTATGAACATTTTAATTTACCTAATAGCTCTTCTTAACTCCCTCCTCAAATTTGGTAATTTCGTCATGTCTCTCGACCTGAGTTTCATAATCTTGATATTTTAATTCCATGTCATAGCTAGCGTTGTTAGCTTCGATTCGCATGTTTGTACACAAAAATCCGATATCACACTCGCTAGGTATGACCATTTTAATTTACTCAAGGGCTCCTCTCAACTCACTCCTCAAATTTGCTAATTTCGTCATGTCTCTCGACCTGAGTTTCAAAATCTTGATTTTTTAATTGCATATCATAGCTAGCGTTGTTGGCTTCGATTCGCATGTTTGAACACAAAAATCGGATATCACAATCGCTAGGTATGACCATTTTAATATACTCAAGGGCTCATCTCAACTCACTCCTCAAAGTTGGTAATTTCGTCATGTCTCTCGACCTGAGTTTCAAAATCTTGATTTTTTAAGTCCATATCATAGCTAGCGTTGTTAGCTTCGATTCGCATGTTTGAACACAAAAATCCGATATCACACGAGCCAGGTATGAACATTTTAATTCACTCACGCGCTCTTCCAACCTCACTCCTCAAATTTGGTAATTTCGTCATGTCTCTCGCCTGGAGTTTCAAAATCTTGATTTTGTAATTCCATATCATAGCTAGCGTTGTTAGCTTCGATTCGCATGTTTGAACACTAAAATCCGATATCACACGAGCTAGGTATGAACATTTTTATTTACTCAAGGGCTCCTCTCAACTCACTCCTCAAATTTGCTAATTTCGTCATGTCTCTCGACCTGAGTTTCAAAATCTTGATTTTTCAATTCCATATCATAGCTAGCGTTGTTAGCTTCGATTCGCATGTTTGTACACAAAATTCCGATATCACACTCGCTAGGTATGAACATTTTAATTTACTCAAGGGCTTCTCTCAACTCACTCCTCAAATTTGCTAATTTCGTCATGTCTCTCGACCTGAGTTTCAAAATCTTGATTTTTCAATTCCATATGATAGCTAGCGTTGTTAGCTTCGATTCGCATGTTTGTACACAAAAATCCGATATCACACTCGCTAGGTATGACCCTTTTAATTTACTCAAGGGCTCCTCTCAACTCACTCCTCAAATTTGCTAATTCCGTCATGACTCTCGACCTGAGTTTCAAAATCTTGCTTTTTTAATTCTAGATCATAGCTAGCGTTGTTAGGTTTGATTCGCATGTTTGAACACAAAATTCCGATATCACACTCGCTAGGTATGAACATTTTAATTTACTCAAGGGCCCCTCTCAACTCCCTCCTCAAATTTGGTAATTTCGTCATGTCTCTCGACCTTAGTTTCAAAATCTTGATTTTTTAATTCCATATCATAGCTAGCGTTGTTGGCTTCGAATCGCATGTTTGAACACAAAAATCCGATATCACACGAGCCAGGTATGAACATTTTAATTCACTCACGCGCTCTTCCAACCTCACTCCTCAAATTTGGTAATTTCGTCATGTCTCTCGCCTGGAGTTTCAAAATCTTGATTTTGTAATTCCATATCATAGCTAGCGTTGTTAGCTTCGATTCGCATGTTTGAACACAAAAATCCGATATCACACGAGCTAGGTATGAACATTTTTATTTACTCAAGGGCTCCTCTCAACTCACTCCTCAAATTTGCTAATTTCGTCATGTCTCTCGACCTGAGTTTCAAAATCTTGATTTTTCAATTCCATATCATAGCTAGCGTTGTTAGCTTCGATTCGCATGTTTGTACACAAAATTCCGATATCACACTCGCTAGGTATGAACATTTTAATTTACTCAAGGGCTTCTCTCAACTCACTCCTCAAATTTGCTAATTTCGTCATGTCTCTCGACCTGAGTTTCAAAATCTTGATTTTTCAATTCCATATGATAGCTAGCGTTGTTAGCTTCGATTCGCATGTTTGTACACAAAAATCCGATATCACACTCGCTAGGTATGACCCTTTTAATTTACTCAAGGGCTCCTCTCAACTCACTCCTCAAATTTGGTAATTTCGTCATGTCTCTCGACCTGAGTGTCAAAATCTTGATTTTTTAATTCTATATCATAGCTAGCGTTGTTAGCTTCGATTCGCATGTTTGAACACAAAAATCCGATATCACACGAGCCAGGTATGAACATTTTAATTTACCTAATAGCTCTTCTTAACTCCCTCCTCAAATTTGGTAATTTCGTCATGTCTCTCGACCTGAGTTTCAAAATCTTGATTTTTTAATTCCATGTCATAGCTAGCGTTGTTAGCTTCGATTCGCATGTTTGTACACAAAAATCCGATATCACACTCGCTAGGTATGACCATTTTAATTTACTCAAGGGCTCCTCTCAACTCACTCCTCAAATTTGCTAATTTCGTCATGTCTCTCGACCTGAGTTTCAAAATCTTGATTTTTTAATTGCATATCATAGCTAGCGTTGTTGGCTTTGATTCGCATGTTTGAACACAAAAATCCGATATCACACTCGCTAGGTATGACCATTTTAATATACTCAAGGGCTCATCTCAACTCACTCCTCAAAGTTGGTAATTTCGTCATGTCTCTCGACCTGAGTTTCAAAATCTTGATTTTTTAAGTCCATATCATAGCTAGCGTTGTTAGCTTCGATTCGCATGTTTGAACAGAAAAATCCGATATCACACGAGCCAGGTATGAACATTTTAATTCACTCACGCGCTCTTCCAACCTCACTCCTCAAATTTGGTAATTTCGTCATGTCTCTCGCCTGGAGTTTCAAAATCTTGATTTTGTAATTCCATATCATAGCTAGCGTTGTTAGCTTCGATTCGCATGTTTGAACACAAAAATCCGATATCACACGAGCTAGGTATGAACATTTTTATTTACTCAAGGGCTCCTCTCAACTCACTCCTCAAATTTGGTAATTTCGTCATGTCTCTCGACCTGAGTTTCAAAATCTTGATTTTTCAATTCCATATCATAGCTAGCGTTGTTAGCTTCGATTCGCATGTTTGTACACAAAATTCCGATATCACACTCGCTAGGTATGAACATTTTAATTTACTCAAGGGCTTCTCTCAACTCACTCCTCAAATTTGCTAATTTCGTCATGTCTCTCGACCTGAGTTTCAAAATCTTGATTTTTTAATTGCATATCATTGCTAGCGTTGTTGGCTTCGATTCGCATGTTTGAACACAAAAATCCGATATCACACTCGCTAGGTATGACCATTTTAATATACTCAAGGGCTCATCTCAACTCACTCCTCAAAGTTGGTAATTTCGTCATGTCTCTCGACCTGAGTTTCAAAATCGCATTTTTAAACCCAAAAATCGGATATCACAAGAGTCATCTATGAACATTTTCATTCATTGAGGAACCCTTGTCTATGCCTTCCTCAAATTTGCTTTTCTATTCATTTCTGTTCACCTTAGTTACAAAATCATCATTTTTCAATTCCATACCATGGCTAGTTTCGTTACCTTCTATTCGCATGTTTAAACCCAAACATCGGATATCACACGAGCCATCTATGAACATTTTGATTCATTGACGAGCTCTTGACTACGCCTTCCTAAAATTTGCTTTTTTGTTCATGTCTCTCGACCTGAGTTTCAAAATCATGATTTTTGAATTCCATATCATAGCTAGATACGTTACCTTCGATTCTCAAGTTTAAACACGAAAATACGATATTACACGAGCCATCGATGAACATTTTCATTCATTGACAAGCTCTTGTGTACGCCTTCCTCAAATTTGCTTTTTTGTTCATGTCTTTCGGTCTTAGTTTCCAAATCATGATTTTTGAATTCCATATCATACCTAGATTTATTACCTTCGATTCGCATGTTTGAACACAAAAATCCGATATCATGTCTCTCGCCTGGAGTTTCGTCATGTCTCTCGCCTGGAGTTTCAAAATCTTGATTTTGTAATTCCATATCATAGCTAGCGTTGTTAGCTTCGATTCGCATGTTTGAACACAAAAATCCGATATCACACGAGCTAGGTATGAACATTTTTATTTACTCAAGGGCTCCTCTCAACTCACTCCTCAAATTTGCTAATTTCGTCATGTCTCTCGACCTGAGTTTCAAAATCTTGATTTTTCAATTCCATATGATAGCTAGCGTTGTTAGCTTCGATTCGCATGTTTGTACACAAAATTCCGATATCACACTCGCTAGGTATGAACATTTTAATTTACTCAAGGGCTTCTCTCAACTCACTCCTCAAATTTGGTAATTTCGTCATGTCTCTCGACCTGAGTTTCAAAATCTTGATTTTTCAATTCCATATGATAGCTAGCGTTGTTAGCTTCGATTCGCATGTTTGTACACAAAAATCCGATATCACACTCGCTAGGTATGACCATTTTAATTTACTCAAGGGCTCCTCTCAACTCACTCCTCAAATTTGCTAATTCCGTCATGACTCTCGACCTGAGTTTCAAAATCTTGCTTTTTTAATTCTAGATCATAGCTAGCGTTGTTAGGTTTGATTCGCATGTTTGAACACAAAATTCCGATATCACACGAGCTAGGTATGAACATTTTTATTTACTCAAGGGCTCCTCTCAACTCCCTCCTCAAATTTGGTAATTTCGTCATGTCTCTCGACCTTAGTTTCAAAATCTTGATTTTTTAATTCCATATCATAGCTAGCGTTGTTAGCTTCGATTCGCATGTTTGTACACAAAAATCCGATATCACACTCGCTATGTATGAACATTTTAATTTACTCAAGGGCTCCTCTCAACTCACTCCTCAAATTTGCTAATTTCGTCATGTCTCTCGACCTGAGTTTCAAAATCTTGATTTTTCAATTCCATATCATAGCTAGCGTTGTTAGCTTCGATTCGCATGTTTGTACACAAAATTCCGATATCACACTCGCTAGGTATGAACATTTTAATTTACTCAAGGGCTTCTCTCAACTCACTCCTCAAATTTGCTAATTTCGTCATGTCTCTCGACCTGAGTTTCAAAATCTTGATTTTTCAATTCCATATGATAGCTAGCGTTGTTAGCTTCGATTCGCATGTTTGTACACAAAAATCCGATATCACACTCGCTAGGTATGACCATTTTAATTTACTCAAGGGCTCCTCTCAACTCACTCCTCAAATTTGCTAATTCCGTCATGACTCTCGACCTGAGTTTCAAAATCTTGCTTTTTTAATTCTAGATCATAGCTAGCGTTGTTAGGTTTGATTCGCATGTTTGAACACAAAATTCCGATATCACACGAGCTAGGTATGAACATTTTTATTTACTCAAGGGCTCCTCTCAACTCCCTCCTCAAATTTGGTAATTACGTCATGTCTCTCGACCTTAGTTTCAAAATCTTGATTTTTTAATTCCATATCATAGCTAGCGTTGTTAGCTTCGATTCGCATGTTTGTACACAAAAATCCGATATCACACTCGCTATGTATGAACATTTTAATTTACTCAAGGGCTCCTCTCAACTCACTCCTCAAATTTGGTAATTTCGTCATGTCTCTCGACCTGAGTGTCAAAATCTTGATTTTTTAATTCTATATCATAGCTAGCGTTGTTAGCTTCGATTCGCATGTTTGAACACAAAAATCCGATATCACACGAGCCAGGTATGAACATTTTAATTTACCTAATAGCTCTTCTTAACTCCCTCCTCAAATTTGGTAATTTCGTCATGTCTCTCGACCTGAGTTTCATAATCTTGATTTTTTAATTCCATGTCATAGCTAGCGTTGTTAGCTTCGATTCGCATGTTTGTACACAAAAATCCGATATCACACGAGCTAGGTATGAACATTTTTATTTACTCAAGGGCTCCTCTCAACTCACTCCTCAAATTTGCTAATTTCGTCATGTCTCTCGACCTGAGTTTCAAAATCTTGATTTTTCAATTCCATATCATAGCTAGCGTTGTTAGCTTCGATTCGCATGTTTGTACACAAAATTCCGATATCACACTCGCTAGGTATGAACATTTTAATTTACTCAAGGGCTTCTCTCAACTCACTCCTCAAATTTGCTAATTTCGTCATGTCTCTTGACCTGAGTTTCAAAATCTTGACTTTTCAATTCCATATGATAGCTAGCGTTGTTAGCTTCGATTCGCATGTTTGTACACAAAAATCCGATATCACACTCGCTAGGTATGACCATTTTAATTTACTCAAGGGCTCCTCTCAACTCACTCCTCAAATTTGCTAATTCCGTCATGACTCTCGACCTGAGTTTCAAAATCTTGCTTTTTTAATTCTAGATCATAGCTAGCGTTGTTAGGTTTGATTCGCATGTTTGAACACAAAATTCCGATATCACACGAGCTAGGTATGAACATTTTTATTTACTCAAGGGCTCCTCTCAACTCCCTCCTCAAATTTGGTAATTTCGTCATGTCTCTCGACCTTAGTTTCAAAATCTTGATTTTTTAATTCCATATCATAGCTAGCGTTGTTAGCTTCGATTCGCATGTTTGTACACAAAAATCCGATATCACACTCGCTATGTATGAACATTTTAATTTACTCAAGGGCTCCTCTCAACTCACTCCTCAAATTTGCTAATTTCGTCATGTCTCTCGACCTGAGTTTCAAAATCTTGATTTTTCAATTCCATATCATAGCTAGCGTTGTTAGCTTCGATTCGCATGTTTGTACACAAAATTCCGATATCACACTCGCTAGGTATGAACATTTTAATTTACTCAAGGGCTTCTCTCAACTCACTCCTCAAATTTGCTAATTTCGTCATGTCTCTCGACCTGAGTTTCAAAATCTTGATTTTTCAATTCCATATGATAGCTAGCGTTGTTAGCTTCGATTCGCATGTTTGTACACAAAAATCCGATATCACACTCGCTAGGTATGACCATTTTAATTTACTCAAGGGCTCCTCTCAACTCACTCCTCAAATTTGCTAATTCCGTCATGACTCTCGACCTGAGTTTCAAAATCTTGCTTTTTTAATTCTAGATCATAGCTAGCGTTGTTAGGTTTGATTCGCATGTTTGAACACAAAATTCCGATATCACACGAGCTAGGTATGAACATTTTTATTTACTCAAGGGCTCCTCTCAACTCCCTCCTCAAATTTGGTAATTACGTCATGTCTCTCGACCTTAGTTTCAAAATCTTGATTTTTTAATTCCATATCATAGCTAGCGTTGTTAGCTTCGATTCGCATGTTTGTACACAAAAATCCGATATCACACTCGCTATGTATGAACATTTTAATTTACTCAAGGGCTCCTCTCAACTCACTCCTCAAATTTGGTAATTTCGTCATGTCTCTCGACCTGAGTGTCAAAATCTTGATTTTTTAATTCTATATCATAGCTAGCGTTGTTAGCTTCGATTCGCATGTTTGAACACAAAAATCCGATATCACACGAGCCAGGTATGAACATTTTAATTTACCTAATAGCTCTTCTTAACTCCCTCCTCAAATTTGGTAATTTCGTCATGTCTCTCGACCTGAGTTTCATAATCTTGATTTTTTAATTCCATGTCATAGCTAGCGTTGTTAGCTTCGATTCGCATGTTTGTACACAAAAATCCGATATCACACGAGCTAGGTATGAACATTTTTATTTACTCAAGGGCTCCTCTCAACTCACTCCTCAAATTTGCTAATTTCGTCATGTCTCTCGACCTGAGTTTCAAAATCTTGATTTTTCAATTCCATATCATAGCTAGCGTTGTTAGCTTCGATTCGCATGTTTGTACACAAAATTCCGATATCACACTCGCTAGGTATGAACATTTTAATTTACTCAAGGGCTTCTCTCAACTCACTCCTCAAATTTGCTAATTTCGTCATGTCTCTTGACCTGAGTTTCAAAATCTTGACTTTTCAATTCCATATGATAGCTAGCGTTGTTAGCTTCGATTCGCATGTTTGTACACAAAAATCCGATATCACACTCGCTAGGTATGACCATTTTAATTTACTCAAGGGCTCCTCTCAACTCACTCCTCAAATTTGCTAATTCCGTCATGACTCTCGACCTGAGTTTCAAAATCTTGCTTTTTTAATTCTAGATCATAGCTAGCGTTGTTAGGTTTGATTCGCATGTTTGAACACAAAATTCCGATATCACACGAGCTAGGTATGAACATTTTTATTTACTCAAGGGCTCCTCTCAACTCCCTCCTCAAATTTGGTAATTACGTCATGTCTCTCGACCTTAGTTTCAAAATCTTGATTTTTTAATTCCATATCATAGCTAGCGTTGTTAGCTTCGATTCGCATGTTTGTACACAAAAATCCGATATCACACTCGCTATGTATGAACATTTTAATTTACTCAAGGGCTCCTCTCAACTCACTCCTCAAATTTGGTAATTTCGTCATGTCTCTCGACCTGAGTGTCAAAATCTTGATTTTTTAATTCTATATCATAGCTAGCGTTGTTAGCTTCGATTCGCATGTTTGAACACAAAAATCCGATATCACACGAGCCAGGTATGAACATTTTAATTTACCTAATAGCTCTTCTTAACTCCCTCCTCAAATTTGGTAATTTCGTCATGTCTCTCGACCTGAGTTTCATAATCTTGATTTTTTAATTCCATGTCATAGCTAGCGTTGTTAGCTTCGATTCGCATGTTTGTACACAAAAATCCGATATCACACGAGCTAGGTATGAACATTTTTATTTACTCAAGGGCTCCTCTCAACTCACTCCTCAAATTTGCTAATTTCGTCATGTCTCTCGACCTGAGTTTCAAAATCTTGATTTTTCAATTCCATATCATAGCTAGCGTTGTTAGCTTCGATTCGCATGTTTGTACACAAAATTCCGATATCACACTCGCTAGGTATGAACATTTTAATTTACTCAAGGGCTTCTCTCAACTCACTCCTCAAATTTGCTAATTTCGTCATGTCTCTCGACCTGAGTTTCAAAATCTTGATTTTTCAATTCCATATGATAGCTAGCGTTGTTAGCTTCGATTCGCATGTTTGTACACAAAAATCCGATATCACACTCGCTAGGTATGACCATTTTAATTTACTCAAGGGCTCCTCTCAACTCACTCCTCAAATTTGCTAATTCCGTCATGACTCTCGACCTGAGTTTCAAAATCTTGCTTTTTTAATTCTAGATCATAGCTAGCGTTGTTAGGTTTGATTCGCATGTTTGAACACAAAATTCCGATATCACACTCGCTAGGTATGAACATTTTTATTTACTCAAGGGCCCCT
This sequence comes from Azolla caroliniana, assembly GCF_043228905.1. Taxonomy (NCBI): domain Eukaryota; kingdom Viridiplantae; phylum Streptophyta; class Polypodiopsida; order Salviniales; family Salviniaceae; genus Azolla; species Azolla caroliniana. The sequence goes on from NW_028230456.1 coordinate 133,734, forward strand.
CTCAACTCCCTCCTCAAATTTGGTAATTTCGTCATGTCTCTCGACCTTAGTTTCAAAATCTTGATTTTTTAATTCCATATCATAGCTAGCGTTGTTAGCTTCGATTCGCATGTTTGTACACAAAAATCCGATATCACACTCGCTATGTATGAACATTTTAATTTACTCAAGGGCTCCTCTCAACTCACTCCTCAAATTTGGTAATTTCGTCATGTCTCTCGACCTGAGTGTCAAAATCTTGATTTTTTAATTCTATATCATAGCTAGCGTTGTTAGCTTCGATTCGCATGTTTGAACACAAAAATCCGATATCACACGAGCCAGGTATGAACATTTTAATTTACCTAATAGCTCTTCTTAACTCCCTCCTCAAATTTGGTAATTTCGTCATGTCTCTCGACCTGAGTTTCATAATCTTGATTTTTTAATTCCATGTCATAGCTAGCGTTGTTAGCTTCGATTCGCATGTTTGTACACAAAAATCCGATATCACACGAGCTAGGTATGAACATTTTTATTTACTCAAGGGCTCCTCTCAACTCACTCCTCAAATTTGCTAATTTCGTCATGTCTCTCGACCTGAGTTTCAAAATCTTGATTTTTCAATTCCATATCATAGCTAGCGTTGTTAGCTTCGATTCGCATGTTTGTACACAAAATTCCGATATCACACTCGCTAGGTATGACCATTTTAATTTACTCAAGGGCTCCTCTCAACTCACTCCTCAAATTTGCTAATTCCGTCATGACTCTCGACCTGAGTTTCAAAATCTTGCTTTTTTAATTCTAGATCATAGCTAGCGTTGTTAGGTTTGATTCGCATGTTTGAACACAAAATTCCGATATCACACGAGCTAGGTATGAACATTTTTATTTACTCAAGGGCTCCTCTCAACTCCCTCCTCAAATTTGGTAATTACGTCATGTCTCTCGACCTTAGTTTCAAAATCTTGATTTTTTAATTCCATATCATAGCTAGCGTTGTTAGCTTCGATTCGCATGTTTGTACACAAAAATCCGATATCACACTCGCTAGGTATGAACATTTTAATTTACTCAAGGGCTCCTCTCAACTCACTCCTCAAATTTGGTAATTTCGTCATGTCTCTCGACCTGAGTGTCAAAATCTTGATTTTTTAATTCTATATCATAGCTAGCGTTGTTAGCTTCGATTCGCATGTTTGAACACAAAAATCCGATATCACACGAGCCAGGTATGAACATTTTAATTTACCTAATAGCTCTTCTTAACTCCCTCCTCAAATTTGGTAATTTCGTCATGTCTCTCGACCTGAGTTTCATAATCTTGATTTTTTAATTCCATGTCATAGCTAGCGTTGTTAGCTTCGATTCGCATGTTTGTACACAAAAATCCGATATCACACGAGCTAGGTATGAACATTTTTATTTACTCAAGGGCTCCTCTCAACTCACTCCTCAAATTTGCTAATTTCGTCATGTCTCTCGACCTGAGTTTCAAAATCTTGATTTTTCAATTCCATATCATAGCTAGCGTTGTTAGCTTCGATTCGCATGTTTGTACACAAAATTCCGATATCACACTCGCTAGGTATGAACATTTTAATTTACTCAAGGGCTTCTCTCAACTCACTCCTCAAATTTGCTAATTTCGTCATGTCTCTCGACCTGAGTTTCAAAATCTTGATTTTTCAATTCCATATGATAGCTAGCGTTGTTAGCTTCGATTCGCATGTTTGTACACAAAAATCCGATATCACACTCGCTAGGTATGACCATTTTAATTTACTCAAGGGCTCCTCTCAACTCACTCCTCAAATTTGCTAATTCCGTCATGACTCTCGACCTGAGTTTCAAAATCTTGCTTTTTTAATTCTAGATCATAGCTAGCGTTGTTAGGTTTGATTCGCATGTTTGAACACAAAATTCCGATATCACACTCGCTAGGTATGAACATTTTTATTTACTCAAGGGCCCCTCTCAACTCCCTCCTCAAATTTGGTATTTTCGTCATGTCTCTCGACCTTAGTTTCAAAATCTTGATTTTTTAATTCCATATCATAGCTAGCGTTGTTAGCTTCGATTCGCATGTTTGTACACAAAAATCCGATATCACACTCGCTATGTATGAACATTTTAATTTACTCAAGGGCTCCTCTCAACTCACTCCTCAAATTTGGTAATTTCGTCATGTCTCTCGACCTGAGTGTCAAAATCTTGATTTTTTAATTCTATATCATAGCTAGCGTTGTTAGCTTCGATTCGCATGTTTGAACACAAAAATCCGATATCACACGAGCCAGGTATGAACATTTTAATTTACCTAATAGCTCTTCTTAACTCCCTCCTCAAATTTGGTAATTTCGTCATGTCTCTCGACCTGAGTTTCATAATCTTGATTTTTTAATTCCATGTCATAGCTAGCGTTGTTAGCTTCGATTCGCATGTTTGTACACAAAAATCCGATATCACACTCGCTAGGTATGACCATTTTAATTTACTCAAGGGCTCCTCTCAACTCACTCCTCAAATTTGCTAATTTCGTCATGTCTCTCGACCTGAGTTTCAAAATCTTGATTTTTTAATTGCATATCATAGCTAGCGTTGTTGGCTTCGATTCGCATGTTTGAACACAAAAATCCGATATCACACTCGCTAGGTATGACCATTTTAATATACTCAAGGGCTCATCTCAACTCACTCCTCATAGTTGGTAATTTCGTCATGTCTCTCGACCTGAGTTTCAAAATCTTGATTTTTTAAGTCCATATCATAGCTAGCGTTGTGAGCTTCGATTCGCATGTTTGAACACAAAAATCCGATATCACACGAGCCAGGTATGAACATTTTAATTCACTCACGCGCTCTTCCAACCTCACTCCTCAAATTTGGTAATTTCGTCATGTCTCTCGCCTGGAGTTTCAAAATCTTGATTTTGTAATTCCATATCATAGCTAGCGTTGTTAGCTTCGATTCGCATGTTTGAACACAAAAATCCGATATCACACGAGCTAGGTATGAACATTTTTATTTACTCAAGGGCTCCTCTCAACTCACTCCTCAAATTTGCTAATTTCGTCATGTCTCTCGACCTGAGTTTCAAAATCTTGATTTTTCAATTCCATATGATAGCTAGCGTTGTTAGCTTCGATTCGCATGTTTGTACACAAAATTCCGATATCACACTCGCTAGGTATGAACATTTTAATTTACTCAAGGGCTTCTCTCAACTCACTCCTCAAATTTGGTAATTTCGTCATGTCTCTCGACCTGAGTTTCAAAATCTTGATTTTTTAAGTCCATATCATAGCTAGCGTTGTTAGCTTCGATTCGCATGTTTGAACACAAAAATCCGATATCACACGAGCTAGGTATGAACATTTTTATTTACTCAAGGGCTCCTCTCAACTCACTCCTCAAATTTGCTAATTTCGTCATGTCTCTCGACCTGAGTTTCAAAATCTTGATTTTTCAATTCCATATCATAGCTAGCGTTGTTAGCTTCGATTCGCATGTTTGTACACAAAATTCCGATATCACACTCGCTAGGTATGAACATTTTAATTTACTCAAGGGCTTCTCTCAACTCACTCCTCAAATTTGCTAATTTCGTCATGTCTCTCGACCTGAGTTTCAAAATCTTGATTTTTCAATTCCATATGATAGCTAGCGTTGTTAGCTTCGATTCGCATGTTTGTACACAAAAATCCGATATCACACTCGCTAGGTATGACCCTTTTAATTTACTCAAGGGCTCCTCTCAACTCACTCCTCAAATTTGCTAATTCCGTCATGACTCTCGACCTGAGTTTCAAAATCTTGCTTTTTTAATTCTAGATCATAGCTAGCATTGTTAGGTTTGATTCGCATGTTTGAACACAAAATTCCGATATCACACGAGCTAGGTATGAACATTTTTATTTACTCAAGGGCCCCTCTCAACTCCCTCCTCAAATTTGGTAATTTCGTCATGTCTCTCGACCTTAGTTTCAAAATCTTGATTTTTTAATTCCATATCATAGCTAGCGTTGTTAGCTTCGATTCGCATGTTTGTACACAAAAATCCGATATCACACTCGCTATGTATGAACATTTTAATTTACTCAAGGGCTCCTCTCAACTCACTCCTCAAATTTGGTAATTTCGTCATGTCTCTCGACCTGAGTGTCAAAATTTTGATTTTTTAATTCTATATCATAGCTAGCGTTGTTAGCTTCGATTCGCATGTTTGAACACAAAAATCCGATATCACACGAGCCAGGTATGAACATTTTAATTTACCTAATAGCTCTTCTTAACTCCCTCCTCAAATTTGGTAATTTCGTCATGTCTCTCGACCTGAGTTTCATAATCTTGATTTTTTAATTCCATGTCATAGCTAGCGTTGTTAGCTTGGATTCGCATGTTTGAACACAAAAATCCGATATCACACGAGCTAGGTATGAACATTTTTATTTACTCAAGGGCTCCTCTCAACTCACTCCTCAAATTTGCTAATTTCGTCATGTCTCTCGACCTGAGTTTCAAAATCTTGATTTTTCAATTCCATATCATAGCTAGCGTTGTTAGCTTCGATTCGCATGTTTGTACACAAAATTCCGATATCACACTCGCTAGGTATGAACATTTTAATTTACTCAAGGGCTTCTCTCAACTCACTCCTCAAATTTGCTAATTTCGTCATGTCTCTCGACCTGAGTTTCAAAATCTTGATTTTTCAATTCCATATGATAGCTAGCGTTGTTAGCTTCGATTCGCATGTTTGTACACAAAAATCCGATATCACACTCGCTAGGTATGACCATTGTAATTTACTAAAGGGCTCCTCTCAACTCACTCCTCAAATTTGCTAATTCCGTCATGACTCTCGACCTGAGTTTCAAAATCTTGCTTTTTTAATTCTAGATCATAGCTAGCGTTGTTAGGTTTGATTCGCATGTTTGAACACAAAATTCCGATATCACACTCGCTAGGTATGAACATTTTAATTTACTCAAGGGCCCCTCTCAACTCCCTCCTCAAATTTGGTAATTTCGTCATGTCTCTCGACCTTAGTTTCAAAATCTTGATTTTTTAATTCCATATCATAGCTAGCGTTGTTAGCTTCGATTCGCATGTTTGTACACAAAAATCCGATATCACACTCGCTATGTATGAACAATTTAATTTACTCAAGGGCTCCTCTCAACTCACTCCTCAAATTTGGTAATTTCGTCATGTCTCTCGACCTGAGTGTCAAAATCTTGATTTTTTAATTCTATATCATAGCTAGCGTTGTTAGCTTCGATTCGCATGTTTGAACACAAAAATCCGATATCACACGAGCCAGGTATGAACATTTTAATTTACCTAATAGCTCTTCTTAACTCCCTCCTCAAATTTGGTAATTTCGTCATGTCTCTCGACCTGAGTTTCATAATCTTGATTTTTTAATTCCATGTCATAGCTAGCGTTGTTAGCTTCGATTCGCATGTTTGTACACAAAAATCCGATATCACACTCGCTAGGTATGACCATTTTAATTTACTCAAGGGCTCCTCTCAACTCACTCCTCAAATTTGCTAATTTCGTCATGTCTCTCGACCTGAGTTTCAAAATCTTGATTTTTTAATTGCATATCATAGCTAGCGTTGTTGGCTTCGATTCGCATGTTTGAACACAAAAATCCGATATCACACTCGCTAGGTATGACCATTTTAATATACTCAAGGGCTCATCTCAACTCACTCCTCAAAGTTGGTAATTTCGTCATGTCTCTCGACCTGAGTTTCAAAATCTTGATTTTTTAAGTCCATATCATAGCTAGCGTTGTTACCTTCGATAGGCATATTTAAACCCAAACATCCGATATCACACGAGCCAGGTATGAACATTTTAATTCACTCACGCGCTCTTCCAACCTCACTCCTCAAATTTGGTAATTTCGTCATGTCTCTCGCCTGGAGTTTCAAAATCCTTATTTTGTAATTCCATATCATAGCTAGCGTTGTTAGCTTCGATTCGCATGTTTGAACACAAAAATCCGATATCACACGAGCTAGGTATGAACATTTTTATTTACTCAAGGGCTCCTCTCAACTCACTCCTCAAATTTGCTAATTTCGTCATGTCTCTCGACCTGAGTTTCAAAATCTTGATTTTTCAATTCCATATCATAGCTAGCGTTGTTAGCTTCGATTCGCATGTTTGTACACAAAATTCCGATATCACACTCGCTAGGTATGAACATTTTAATTTACTCAAGGGCTTCTCTCAACTCACTCCTCAAATTTGCTAATTTCGTCATGTCTCTCGACCTGAGTTTCAAAATCTTGATTTTTCAATTCCATATGATAGCTAGCGTTGTTAGCTTCGATTCGCATGTTTGTACACAAAAATCCGATATCACACTCGCTAGGTATGACCCTTTTAATTTACTCAAGGGCTCCTCTCAACTCACTCCTCAAATTTGCTAATTCCGTCATGACTCTCGACCTGAGTTTCAAAATCTTGCTTTTTTAATTCTAGATCATAGCTAGCGTTGTTAGGTTTGATTCGCATGTTTGAACACAAAATTCCGATATCACACTCGCTAGGTATGAACATTTTAATTTACTCAAGGGCCCCTCTCAACTCCCTCCTCAAATTTGGTAATTTCGTCATGTCTCTCGACCTTAGTTTCAAAATCTTGATTTTTTAATTCCATATCATAGCTAGCGTTGTTAGCTTCGATTCGCATGTTTGTACACAAAAATCCGATATCACACTCGCTATGTATGAACAATTTAATTTACTCAAGCGCTCCTCTCAACTCACTCCTCAAATTTGGTAATTTCGTCATGTCTCTCGACCTGAGTGTCAAAATCTTGATTTTTTAATTCTATATCATAGCTAGCGTTGTTAGCTTCGATTCGCATGTTTGAACACAAAAATCCGATATCACACGAGCCAGGTATGAACATTTTAATTTACCTAATAGCTCTTCTTAACTCCCTCCTCAAATTTGGTAATTTCGTCATGTCTCTCGACCTGAGTTTCATAATCTTGATTTTTTAATTCCATGTCATAGCTAGCGTTGTTAGCTTCGATTCGCATGTTTGTACACAAAAATCCGATATCACACGAGCTAGGTATGAACATTTTTATTTACTCAAGGGCTCCTCTCAACTCACTCCTCAAATTTGCTAATTTCGTCATGTCTCTCGACCTGAGTTTCAAAATCTTGATTTTTCAATTCCATATCATAGCTAGCGTTGTTAGCTTCGATTCGCATGTTTGTACACAAAATTCCGATATCACACTCGCTAGGTATGAACATTTTAATTTACTCAAGGGCTTCTCTCAACTCACTCCTCAAATTTGGTAATTTCGTCATGTCTCTCGACCTGAGTTTCAAAATCTTGATTTTTCAATTCCATATGATAGCTAGCGTTGTTAGCTTCGATTCGCATGTTTGTACACAAAAATCCGATATCACACTCGCTAGGTATGACCATTTTAATTTACTCAAGGGCTCCTCTCAACTCACTCCTCAAATTTGCTAATTCCGTCATGACTCTCGACCTGAGTTTCAAAATCTTGCTTTTTTAATTCCATGTCATAGCTAGCGTTGTTAGCTTCGATTCGCATGTTTGTACACAAAAATCCGATATCACACTCGCTAGGTATGACCATTTTAATTTACTCAAGGGCTCCTCTCAACTCACTCCTCAAATTTGCTAATTTCGTCATGTCTCTCGACCTGAGTTTCAAAATCTTGATTTTTTAATTCCATATCATAGCTAGCGTTGTTGGCTTCGATTCGCATGTTTGAACACAAAAATCCGATATCACACTCGCTATGTATGAACATTTTAATTTACTCAAGGGCTCCTCTCAACTCACTCCTCAAATTTGGTAATTTCGTCATGTCTCTCGACCTGAGTGTCAAAATCTTGATTTTTTAATTCTATATCATAGCTAGCGTTGTTAGCTTCGATTCGCATGTTTGAACACAAAAATCCGATATCACACGAGCCAGGTATGAACATTTTAATTTACCTAATAGCTCTTCTTAACTCCCTCCTCAAATTTGGTAATTTCGTCATGTCTCTCGACCTGAGTTTCATAATCTTGATTTTTTAATTCCATGTCATAGCTAGCGTTGTTAGCTTCGATTCGCATGTTTGTACACAAAAATCTGATATCACACGAGCTAGGTATGAACATTTTTATTTACTCAAGGGCTCCTCTCAACTCACTCCTCAAATTTGCTAATTTCGTCATGTCTCTCGACCTGAGTTTCAAAATTTTGATTTTTCAATTCCATATCATAGCTAGCGTTGTTAGCTTCGATTCGCATGTTTGTACACAAAAATCCGATATCACACTCGCTAGGTATGACCATTTTAATTTACTCAAGGGCTCCTCTCAACTCACTCCTCAAATTTGCTAATTTCGTCATGTCTCTCGACCTGAGTTTCAAAATCTTGATTTTTCAATTCCATATGATAGCTAGCGTTGTTGGCTTCGATTCGCATGTTTGAACACAAAAATCCGATATCACACTCGCTAGGTATGACCATTTTAATATACTCAAGGGCTCATCTCAACTCACTCCTCAAAGTTGGTAATTTCGTCATGTCTCTCGACCTGAGTTTCAAAATCTTGATTTTTTAAGTCCATATCATAGCTAGCGTTGTTGGCTTCGATTCGCATGTTTGAACACAAAAATCCGATATCACACTCGCTAGGTATGACCATTTTAATATACTCAAGGGCTCATCTCAACTCACTCCTCAAAGTTGGTAATTTCGTCATGTCTCTCGACCTGAGTTTCAAAATCTTGCTTTTTTAATTCTAGATCATAGCTAGCGTTGTTAGCTTCGATTCGCATGTTTGAACACAAAAATCCGATATCACACGAGCCAGGTATGAACATTTTAATTCACTCACGCGCTCTTCCAACCTCACTCCTCAAATTTGGTAATTTCGTCATGTCTCTCGCCTGGAGTTTCAAAATCTTGATTTTGTAATTCCATATCATAGCTAGCGTTGTTAGCTTCGATTCGCATGTTTGAACACAAAAATCCGATATCACACGAGCTAGGTATGAACATTTTTATTTACTCAAGGGCTCCTCTCAACTCACTCCTCAAATTTGCTAATTTCGTCATGTCTCTCGACCTGAGTTTCAAAATCTTGATTTTTCAATTCCATATCATAGCTAGCGTTGTTAGCTTCGATTCGCATGTTTGTACACAAAATTCCGATATCACACTCGCTAGGTATGAACATTTTAATTTACTCAAGGGCTTCTCTCAACTCACTCCTCAAATTTGCTAATTTCGTCATGTCTCTCGACCTGAGTTTCAAAATCTTGATTTTTCAATTCCATATGATAGCTAGCGTTGTTAGCTTCGATTCGCATGTTTGTACACAAAAATCCGATATCACACTCGCTAGGTATGACCATTTTAATTTACTCAAGGGCTCCTCTCAACTCACTCCTCAAATTTGCTAATTTCGTCATGTCTCTCGACCTGAGTTTCAAAATCTTGATTTTTCAATTCCATATCATAGCTAGCGTTGTTAGCTTCGATTCGCATGTTTGTACACAAAATTCCGATATCACACTCGCTAGGTATGAACATTTTAATTTACTCAAGGGCTTCTCTCAACTCACTCCTCAAATTTGCTAATTTCGTCATGTCTCTCGACCTGAGTTTCAAAATCTTGATTTTTCAATTCCATATGATAGCTAGCGTTGTTAGCTTCGATTCGCATGTTTGTACACAAAAATCCGATATCACACTCGCTAGGTATGACCCTTTTAATTTACTCAAGGGCTCCTCTCAACTCACTCCTCAAATTTGCTAATTCCGTCATGACTCTCGACCTGAGTTTCAAAATATTGCTTTTTTAATTCTAGATCATAGCTAGCGTTGTTAGGTTTGATTCGCATGTTTGAACACAAAATTCCGATATCACACTCGCTAGGTATGAACATTTTAATTTACTCAAGGGCCCCTCTCAACTCCCTCCTCAAATTTGGTAATTTCGTCATGTCTCTCGACCTTAGTTTCAAAATCTTGATTTTTTAATTCCATATCATAGCTAGCGTTGTTAGCTTCGATTCGCATGTTTGTACACAAAAATCCGATATCACACTCGCTATGTATGAACAATTTAATTTACTCAAGGGCTCCTCTCAACTCACTCCTCAAATTTGGTAATTTCGTCATGTCTCTCGACCTGAGTGTCAAAATCTTGATTTTTTAATTCTATATCATAGCTAGCGTTGTTAGCTTCGATTCGCATGTTTGAACACAAAAATCCGATATCACACGAGCCAGGTATGAACATTTTAATTTACCTAATAGCTCTTCTTAACTCCCTCCTCAAATTTGGTAATTTCGTCATGTCTCTCGACCTGAGTTTCATAATCTTGATTTTTTAATTCCATGTCATAGCTAGCGTTGTTAGCTTCGATTCGCATGTTTGTACACAAAAATCCGATATCACACGAGCTAGGTATGAACATTTTTATTTACTCAAGGGCTCCTCTCAACTCACTCCTCAAATTTGCTAATTTCGTCATGTCTCTCGACCTGAGTTTCAAAATCTTGATTTTTCAATTCCATATCATAGCTAGCGTTGTTAGCTTCGATTCGCATGTTTGTACACAAAATTCCGATATCACACTCGCTAGGTATGAACATTTTAATTTACTCAAGGGCTTCTCTCAACTCACTCCTCAAATTTGCTAATTTCGTCATGTCTCTCGACCTGAGTTTCAAAATCTTGATTTTTCAATTCCATATGATAGCTAGCGTTGTTGGCTTCGATTCGCATGTTTGTACACAAAAATCCGATATCACACTCGCTAGGTATGACCATTTTAATTTACTCAAGGGCTCCTCTCAACTCACTCCTCAAATTTGCTAATTCCGTCATGACTCTCGACCTGAGTTTCAAAATCTTGATTTTTTAATTCCATGTCATAGCTAGCGTTGTTAGCTTCGATTCGCATGTTTGTACACAAAAATCCGATATCACACTCGCTAGGTATGACCATTTTAATTTACTCAAGGGCTCCTCTCAACTCACTCCTCAAATTTGCTAATTTCGTCATGTCTCTCGACCTGAGTTTCAAAATCTTGATTTTTTAATTCCATATCATAGCTAGCGTTGTTGGCTTCGATTCGCATGTTTGAACACAAAAATCCGATATCACACTCGCTATGTATGAACATTTTAATTTACTCAAGGGCTCCTCTCAACTCACTCCTCAAATTTGGTAATTTCGTCATGTCTCTCGACCTGAGTGTCAAAATCTTGATTTTTTAATTCTATATCATAGCTAGCGTTGTTAGCTTCGATTCGCATGTTTGAACACAAAAATCCGATATCACACGAGCCAGGTATGAACATTTTAATTTACCTAATAGCTCTTCTTAACTCCCTCCTCAAATTTGGTAATTTCGTCATGTCTCTCGACCTGAGTTTCATAATCTTGATTTTTTAATTCCATGTCATAGCTAGCGTTGTTAGCTTCGATTCGCATGTTTGTACACAAAAATCCGATATCACACGAGCTAGGTATGAACATTTTTATTTACTCAAGGGCTCCTCTCAACTCACTCCTCAAATTTGCTAATTTCGTCATGTCTCTCGACCTGAGTTTCAAAATTTTGATTTTTCAATTCCATATCATAGCTAGCGTTGTTAGCTTCGATTCGCATGTTTGTACACAAAAATCCGATATCACACTCGCTAGGTATGACCATTTTAATTTACTCAAGGGCTCCTCTCAACTCACTCCTCAAATTTGCTAATTTCGTCATGTCTCTCGACCTGAGTTTCAAAATCTTGATTTTTTAATTCCATATCATAGCTAGCGTTGTTGGCTTCGATTCGCATGTTTGAACACAAAAATCCGATATCACACTCGCTAGGTATGACCATTTTAATATACTCAAGGGCTCATCTCAACTCACTCCTCAAAGTTGGTAATTTCGTCATGTCTCTCGACCTGAGTTTCAAAATCTTGATTTTTTAAGTCCATATCATAGCTAGCGTTGTTGGCTTCGATTCGCATGTTTGAACACAAAAATCCGATATCACACTCGCTAGGTATGACCATTTTAATATACTCAAGGGCTCATCTCAACTCACTCCTCAAAGTTGGTAATTTCGTCATGTCTCTCGACCTGAGTTTCAAAATCTTGCTTTTTTAATTCTAGATCATAGCTAGCGTTGTTAGCTTCGATTCGCATGTTTGAACACAAAAATCCGATATCACACGAGCCAGGTATGAACATTTTAATTCACTCACGCGCTCTTCCAACCTCACTCCTCAAATTTGGTAATTTCGTCATGTCTCTCGCCTGGAGTTTCAAAATCTTGATTTTGTAATTCCATATCATAGCTAGCGTTGTTAGCTTCGATTCGCATGTTTGAACACAAAAATCCGATATCACACGAGCTAGGTATGAACATTTTTATTTACTCAAGGGCTCCTCTCAACTCACTCCTCAAATTTGCTAATTTCGTCATGTCTCTCGACCTGAGTTTCAAAATCTTGATTTTTCAATTCCATATCATAGCTAGCGTTGTTAGCTTCGATTCGCATGTTTGTACACAAAATTCCGATATCACACTCGCTAGGTATGACCATTTTAATTTACTCAAGGGCTTCTCTCAACTCACTCCTCAAATTTGCTAATTTCGTCATGTCTCTCGACCTGAGTTTCAAAATCTTGATTTTTCAATTCCATATGATAGCTAGCGTTGTTAGCTTCAATTCGCATGTTTGTACACAAAAATCCGATATCACACTCGCTAGGTATGACCATTTTAATTTACTCAAGGGCTCCTCTCAACTCACTCCTCAAATTTGCTAATTCCGTCATGACTCTCGACCTGAGTTTCAAAATCTTGCTTTTTTAATTCTAGATCATAGCTAGCGTTGTTAGGTTTGATTCGCATGTTTGAACACAAAATTCCGATATCACACTCGCTAGGTATGAACATTTTAATTTACTCAAGGGCCCCTCTCAACTCCCTCCTCAAATTTGGTAATTTCGTCATGTCTCTCGACCTTAGTTTCAAAATCTTGATTTTTTAATTCCATATCATAGCTAGCGTTGTTAGCTTCGATTCGCATGTTTGTACACAAAAATCCGATATCACACTCGCTATGTATGAACATTTTAATTTACTCAAGGGCTCCTCTCAACTCACTCCTCAAATTTGGTAATTTCGTCATGTCTCTCGACTTGAGTTTCAATATCTTGATTTTTTAATTCCATATCATAGCTAGCATTGTTAGCTTCGATTCGCATGTTTGTACACAAAAATACAATATCACACTCGCTAGGTATGAACATTTTAATTTACTCAAGGGCTCCTCTCAACTCACTCCTCAAATTTGCTAATTTCGTCATGTCTCTCGACCTGAGTTTCAAAATCTTGATTTTTTAATTCCATATCATAGCTAGCGTTGTTAGCTTCGATTCGCATGTTTGAACACAAAAATCCGATATCACACTCGCCAGGTATGACCATTTTAATATACTCAAGGGCTCATCTCAACTCACTCCTCAAATTTGGTAATTTCGTCATGTCTCTCGACCTGAGTTTCAAAATCTTGATTTTTTAATTCCATATCATAGCTAGCGTTGTTAGCTTCGATTCGCATATTTAAACCCAAACATCCGATATCACACGAGCCAGGTATGAACATTTTAATTCACTCACGCGCTCTTCCAACCTCACTCCTCAAATTTGGTAATTTCGTCATGTCTCTCGCCTGGAGTTTCAAAATCTTGATTTTGTAATTCCATATCATAGCTAGCGTTGTTAGCTTCGATTCGCATGTTTGAACACAAAAATCCGATATCACACGAGCTAGGTATGAACATTTTTATTTACTCAAGGGCTCCTCTCAACTCACTCCTCAAATTTGCTAATTTCGTCATGTCTCTCGACCTGAGTTTCAAAATCTTGATTTTTCAATTCCATATCATAGCTAGCGTTGTTAGCTTCGATTCGCATGTTTGTACACAAAATTCCGATATCACACTCGCTAGGTATGAACATTTTAATTTACTCAAGGGCTTCTCTCAACTCACTCCTCCAATTTGCTAATTTCGTCATGTCTCTCGACCTGAGTTTCAAAATCTTGATTTTTCAATTCCATATGATAGCTAGCGTTGTTAGCTTCGATTCGCATGTTTGTACACAAAAATCCGATATCACACTCGCTAGGTATGACCCTTTTAATTTACTCAAGGGCTCCTCTCAACTCACTCCTCAAATTTGCTAATTCCGTCATGACTCTCGACCTGAGTTTCAAAATCTTGCTTTTTTAATTCTAGATCATAGCTAGCGTTGTTAGGTTTGATTCGCATGTTTGAACACAAAATTCCGATATCACACTCGCTAGGTATGAACATTTTAATTTACTCAAGGGCCCCTCTCAACTCCCTCCTCAAATTTGGTAATTTCGTCATGTCTCTCGACCTTAGTTTCAAAATCTTGATTTTTTAATTCCATATCATAGCTAGCGTTGTTAGCTTCGATTCGCATGTTTGTACACAAAAATCCGATATCACACTCGCTATGTATGAACAATTTAATTTACTCAAGGGCTCCTCTCAACTCACTCCTCAAATTTGGTAATTTCGTCATGTCTCTCGACCTGAGTGTCAAAATCTTGATTTTTTAATTCTATATCATAGCTAGCGTTGTTAGCTTCGATTCGCATGTTTGAACAGAAAAATCCGATATCACACGAGCCAGGTATGAACATTTTAATTTACCTAATAGCTCTTCTTAACTCCCTCCTCAAATTTGGTAATTTCGTCATGTCTCTCGACCTGAGTTTCATAATCTTGATTTTTTAATTCCATGTCATAGCTAGCGTTGTTAGCTTCGATTCGCATGTTTGTACACAAAAATCCGATATCACACGAGCTAGGTATGAACATTTTTATTTACTCAAGGGCTCCTCTCAACTCACTCCTCAAATTTGCTAATTTCGTCATGTCTCTCGACCTGAGTTTCAAAATCTTGATTTTTCAATTCCATATCATAGCTAGCGTTGTTAGCTTCGATTCGCATGTTTGTACACAAAATTCCGATATCACACTCGCTAGGTATGAACATTTTAATTTACTCAAGGGCTTCTCTCAACTCACTCCTCAAATTTGCTAATTTCGTCATGTCTCTCGACCTGAGTTTCAAAATCTTGATTTTTCAATTCCATATGATAGCTAGCGTTGTTAGCTTCGATTCGCATGTTTGTACACAAAAATCCGATATCACACTCGCTAGGTATGACCATTTTAATTTACTCAAGGGCTCCTCTCAACTCACTCCTCAAATTTGCTAATTCCGTCATGACTCTCGACCTGAGTTTCAAAATCTTGATTTTTTAATTCCATGTCATAGCTAGCGTTGTTAGCTTCGATTCGCATGTTTGTACACAAAAATCCGATATCACACTCGCTAGGTATGACCATTTTAATTTACTCAAGGGCTCCTCTCAACTCACTCCTCAAATTTGCTAATTTCGTCATGTCTCTCGACCTGAGTTTCAAAATCTTGATTTTTTAATTCCATATCATAGCTAGCGTTGTTGGCTTCGATTCGCATGTTTGAACACAAAAATCCGATATCACACTCGCTATGTATGAACATTTTAATTTACTCAAGGGCTCCTCTCAACTCACTCCTCAAATTTGGTAATTTCGTCATGTCTCTCGACCTGAGTGTCAAAATCTTGATTTTTTAATTCTATATCATAGCTAGCGTTGTTAGCTTCGATTCGCATGTTTGAACACAAAAATCCGATATCACACGAGCCAGGTATGAACATTTTAATTTACCTAATAGCTCTTCTTAACTCCCTCCTCAAATTTGGTAATTTCGTCATGTCTCTCGACCTGAGTTTCATAATCTTGATTTTTTAATTCCATGTCATAGCTAGCGTTGTTAGCTTCGATTCGCATGTTTGAACACAAAAATCCGATATCACACGAGCTAGGTATGAACATTTTTATTTACTCAAGGGCTCCTCTCAACTCACTCCTCAAATTTGCTAATTTCGTCATGTCTCTCGACCTGAGTTTCAAAATTTTGATTTTTCAATTCCATATCATAGCTAGCGTTGTTAGCTTCGATTCGCATGTTTGTACACAAAAATCCGATATCACACTCGCTAGGTATGACCATTTTAATTTACTCAAGGGCTCCTCTCAACTCACTCCTCAAATTTGCTAATTTCGTCATGTCTCTCGACCTGAGTTTCAAAATCTTGATTTTTTAATTCCATATCATAGCTAGCGTTGTTGGCTTCGATTCGCATGTTTGAACACAAAAATCCGATATCACACTCGCTAGGTATGAACATTTTAATTTACTCAAGGGCCCCTCTCAACTCCCTCCTCAAATTTGGTAATTTCGTCATGTCTCTCGACCTTAGTTTCAAAATCTTGATTTTTTAATTCCATATCATAGCTAGCGTTGTTAGCTTCGATTCGCATGTTTGTACACAAAAATCCGATATCACACTCGCTATGTATGAACATTTTAATTTACTCAAGGGCTCCTCTCAACTCACTCCTCAAATTTGGTAATTTCGTCATGTCTCTCGACTTGAGTTTCAATATCTTGATTTTTTAATTCCATATCATAGCTAGCATTGTTAGCTTCGATTCGCATGTTTGTACACAAAAATACAATATCACACTCGCTAGGTATGAACATTTTAATTTACTCAAGGGCTCCTCTCAACTCACTCCTCAAATTTGCTAATTTCGTCATGTCTCTCGACCTGAGTTTCAAAATCTTGATTTTTTAATTCCATATCATAGCTAGCGTTGTTAGCTTCGATTCGCATGTTTGAACACAAAAATCCGATATCACACTCGCTATGTATGAACATTTTAATTTACTCAAGGGCTCCTCTCAACTCACTCCTCAAATTTGGTAATTTCGTCATGTCTCTCGACCTGAGTGTCAAAATCTTGATTTTTTAATTCTATATCATAGCTAGCGTTGTTAGCTTCGATTCGCATGTTTGAACACAAAAATCCGATATCACACGAGCCAGGTATGAACATTTTAATTTACCTAATAGCTCTTCTTAACTCCCTCCTCAAATTTGGTAATTTCGTCATGTCTCTCGACCTGAGTTTCATAATCTTGATTTTTTAATTCCATGTCATAGCTAGCGTTGTTAGCTTCGATTCGCATGTTTGAACACAAAAATCCGATATCACACGAGCTAGGTATGAACATTTTTATTTACTCAAGGGCTCCTCTCAACTCACTCCTCAAATTTGCTAATTTCGTCATGTCTCTCGACCTGAGTTTCAAAATTTTGATTTTTCAATTCCATATCATAGCTAGCGTTGTTAGCTTCGATTCGCATGTTTGTACACAAAAATCCGATATCACACTCGCTAGGTATGACCATTTTAATTTACTCAAGGGCTCCTCTCAACTCACTCCTCAAATTTGCTAATTTCGTCATGTCTCTCGACCTGAGTTTCAAAATCTTGATTTTTTAATTCCATATCATAGCTAGCGTTGTTGGCTTCGATTCGCATGTTTGAACACAAAAATCCGATATCACACTCGCTAGGTATGACCATTTTAATATACTCAAGGGCTCATCTCAACTCACTCCTCAAAGTTGGTAATTTCGTCATGTCTCTCGACCTGAGTTTCAAAATCTTGATTTTTTAAGTCCATATCATAGCTAGCGTTGTTGGCTTCGATTCGCATGTTTGAACACAAAAATCCGATATCACACTCGCTAGGTATGACCATTTTAATATACTCAAGGGCTCATCTCAACTCACTCCTCAAAGTTGGTAATTTCGTCATGTCTCTCGACCTGAGTTTCAAAATCTTGCTTTTTTAATTCTAGATCATAGCTAGCGTTGTTAGCTTCGATTCGCATGTTTGAACACAAAAATCCGATATCACACGAGCCAGGTATGAACATTTTAATTCACTCACGCGCTCTTCCAACCTCACTCCTCAAATTTGGTAATTTCGTCATGTCTCTCGCCTGGAGTTTCAAAATCTTGATTTTGTAATTCCATATCATAGCTAGCGTTGTTAGCTTCGATTCGCATGTTTGAACACAAAAATCTGATATCACACAAGCTAGGTATGAACATTTTTATTTACTCAAGGGCTCCTCTCAACTCACTCCTCAAATTTACTAATTTCGTCATGTCTCTCGACCTGAGTTTCAAAATCTTGATTTTTCAATTCCATATCATAGCTAGCGTTGTTAGCTTCGATTCGCATGTTTGTACACAAAATTCCGATATCACACTCGCTAGGTATGACCATTTTAATTTACTCAAGGGCTTCTCTCAACTCACTCCTCAAATTTGCTAATTTCGTCATGTCTCTCGACCTGAGTTTCAAAATCTTGATTTTTCAATTCCATATGATAGCTAGCGTTGTTAGCTTCAATTCGCATGTTTGTACACAAAAATCCGATATCACACTCGCTAGGTATGACCATTTTAATTTACTCAAGGGCTCCTCTCAACTCACTCCTCAAATTTGCTAATTCCGTCATGACTCTCGACCTGAGTTTCAAAATCTTGCTTTTTTAATTCTAGATCATAGCTAGCGTTGTTAGGTTTGATTCGCATGTTTGAACACAAAATTCCGATATCACACTCGCTAGGTATGAACATTTTAATTTACTCAAGGGCCCCTCTCAACTCCCTCCTCAAATTTGGTAATTTCGTCATGTCTCTCGACCTTAGTTTCAAAATCTTGATTTTTTAATTCCATATCATAGCTAGCGTTGTTAGCTTCGATTCGCATGTTTGTACACAAAAATCCGATATCACACTCGCTATGTATGAACATTTTAATTTACTCAAGGGCTCCTCTCAACTCACTCCTCAAATTTGGTAATTTCGTCATGTCTCTCGACTTGAGTTTCAATATCTTGATTTTTTAATTCCATATCATAGCTAGCATTGTTAGCTTCGATTCGCATGTTTGTACACAAAAATACAATATCACACTCGCTAGGTATGAACATTTTAATTTACTCAAGGGCTCCTCTCAACTCACTCCTCAAATTTGCTAATTTCGTCATGTCTCTCGACCTGAGTTTCAAAATCTTGATTTTTTAATTCCATATCATAGCTAGCGTTGTTAGCTTCGATTCGCATGTTTGAACACAAAAATCCGATATCACACTCGCCAGGAATGAACATTGTAATTTACTCAAGGGCTCCTCTCAACTCACTCCTCAAATTTGCTAATTTCGTCATGTCTCTCGACCTGAGTTTCAAAATCTTGATTTTTTAATTCCATATCATAGCTAGCGTTGTTAGCTTCGATTCGCATATTTGTACACAAAAATCCGATATCACACTCGCTAGGTATGAACATTTTAATTTACTGAAGGGCTCCTCTCAACTCACTCCTCAACTTTGCTAATTTCGTCATGTCTCTCATATCATAGCTAAACTAGTTACCTTCGATTCGCATTTTTAAACCCAGAAATCCGATATCACAGGAGCCATCTATGAACATTTTCATTCATTGAGGAGCTCTTTTCTACGCCTTCCTCAAATTTGCTTTTTTATTCATTTCTGTCCACCTTAGTTTCAAAATCATGATTTTTCAATTCCATATCATGGCTAGTTTCGTATCCCTGGATTCGCATGTTTAAACCCAAACATCGGATATGACACGAGCCATCTATAATCATTTTGATTCATTGACGAGCTCTTGTGTACGCCTTCCTCAAATTTGCTTTTTTGTTCACGTCTCTCGACCTAAGTTTCAAAATGATTATTTTTCAAATCAAATATCATAGCTAGATTCGTTACCTTCGATTCGAGTGTTTAAACCCAAAAAATCCGATATCACATGAGCCATCTCTGAACATTTTCATTCCTTCGATTCGCCACTTTAAACCCAAAAATCCGATATCACACGAGCCATGTATGAACATTTTCATTAATTGAGGAGGTCATAGCTAGATTCGTTACCTTCGATTCGAATGTTTAAAAGTTTCTAAATTATGATTTTCAAGTTCCATATCAGAGCTAGATTCATTACCTTCGATTCGGATTTTTAAACCCAAAAATTCGATATCACACGAGCCATCTATGAACATTTTCATTCATTGAGGAGCACTTGTCTACCCCTTCCTCAAATTTGCTTTTTTGTTCATGTCTCTCGACCTGAGTTCCGAAATCATGATTTTTCAATTCCATCTCATAGCTAGATTCGTTACCTTCGATTCGCATGTTTAAACCCAAAAATCCGAAATCACACGAGCCATCTATGAACATTTTTATTCATTGAGGAGCTCATGTCTACGCCTTCCTCAAATTTGCTTTTGTGTTCATGTATTTCGGTCTCAGTTTCCAAATCATGATTTTTGAACTCCATATCATACCTAGATTGGTTACCTTCGATAGGCATGTTTAAACCCAAACATCCGATATCACACGAACCATCTATGAACATTTTCAATCATGGAGGAGCTATTGTCTACGCCTTCCTCAAATTTGCTTTTTTGTTCATGTCTCTCAACCTGAGTTTCGAAATCATGATTTTTCAATTCCATATCATAGCTAGATTCGTTACTTCGATTCGCATTTTTAAACCCAAAAATCGGATATCACAAGAGTCATCTATGAACATTTTCATTCATTGAGGAACCCTTGTCTACGCCTTCCTCAAATTTGCTTTTTTATTCATTTCTGTCCACCTTAGTTACAAAATCATCATTTTTCAATTCCATACCATGGCTAGTTTCGTTACCTTCTATTCGCATGTTTAAACCCAAACATCGGATATCACACGAGCCATCTATGAACATTTTGATTCATTGACGAGCTCTTGACTACGCCTTCCTAAAATTTGCTTTTTTGTTCATGTCTCTCGACCTGAGTTTCAAAATCATGATTTTTGAATTCCATATCATAGCTAGATACGTTACCTTCGATTCTCAAGTTTAAACACGAAAATACGATATTACACGAGCCATCGATGAACATTTTCATTCATTGACAAGCTCTTGTGTACGCCTTCCTCAAATTTGCTTTTTTGTTCATGTCTTTCGGTCTTAGTTTCCAAATCATGATTTTTGAATTCCATATCATACCTAGATTTATTACCTTCGATTCGCATGTTTAAACCAAACATCCGATATCACACGAACCATCTATGAACATTTTCAATCATTGAGGAGCTATTGTCTACGCCTTCCTCAAATTTGCTTTTTTGTTCATGTCTCTCCACCTGAGTTTCGACATCGCGATTTTTCAATTCCATATTATACATAGATTCGTTACCTTCGATTCGTGTGTTTAAACACGAAAATACGATATCACACAAGCCATCTATGAACATTATCATCCATTGAGGAGCTCTTCTCTACGCCTTCCTCAAATTTGCTTTTTTCTTCATGTCTCTCAACAACAGTTTCAAAATCATGATTTTTGAATTCCATATCATACCTAGATCGGTTACCTTCGATTCGCATGATTAAACCCAAACATCCGATATCACACGAGCCATCTATGAACATTTTCATTCATTGAGGAGCTCTTGTCTAAGCCTTCCTCAAATTTGCTTCATTGTTCATGTTTCTCGACCTGAGTTTCAAAATCATGATTTTTCAATTCCATATCATAGCTAGATTCGTTATCTTCGATTCGCATGTCTAAACCCAAAAGTCCGCTAGCACACGAGCCATCAATGAACATTTTCATTCATTGAGGAGCTCTTTTCTACGCCTTCCTCAAATTTGCTTTTTGATTCATTTCTCTCCACCAAAGTTTCAAAATCATGATTTCTCTATTCTATATCATACCTAGATTCGTTTCCTTCGATTCGCATGTCTAAACCCAAAAGTCCGCTATCACACGAGCCATCTATGAACATTTTCATTCATTGAGGAACTCTTGTCTACGCCTTCCTCAAATTTCCTTTTTTCTTCATGTCTATCGACCTGAGTTTCAAAATCAAAATTTTCAATTCCATATCATACCTAGATTCGTTACCTTCGATTCGCATATTTAAACCCAAAAATCCGATATCACACGAGCCATCTATGAACATTTTCATTCATTGACGAGCTCTTGTCTACGCCTTCCTAAAATTTGCTTTTTTGTTCATGTCTCTCGACCTGAGTTTCAAAATCATTATTTTTCAATTCCATATCATACATAGATTCGTTACCTTCGATTCGTGTGTTTACACACGAAAATACGATATCACACGAGCCATCTATGAACATTTTCATTCATTGAGGAGCTCTTGTCTACGCCTTCCTCAAATTTGCTTTTTTGTTCATGTCTCTCGATCTGAGTTTCGAAATCATGATTTTTCAATTCCATGTCTTAGCTAGATTCGTTACCTTCGATTCGCATGTTTAAACCAAAAAGTATGATATCACACGAGCCATCTATGAACATTTTCATTCATTGAGGAGCTCTTGTTTACGCCTTTTTCAAATTTGCTTTTATCTTCATGACTCTCTACCTCAGTTTCAAAATCTTTATTTTTCAATTCCATATGATAGCTTGATTCATTACCTTCGATTCGCATGTTTAAACCCAAAAATCCGATATCACACGAGCCATCTATGAACATTTTCATTCATTGAGGAGCTCTTTTCTACGCCTTCCTCAAATTTGCTTTTTTATTCATTTCTCTCCACCAAAGTTTCAAAATCATGATTTCTCTATTCTATATCATACCTAGATTCGTTTCCTTCGATTCGCATGTCTAAACCCAAAAGTCCGCTATCACACGAGCCATCTATGAACATTTTCATTCATTGAGGAACTCTTGTCTACGCCTTCCTCAAATTTCCTTTTTTCTTCATGTCTATCGACCTGAGTTTCAAAATCAAAATTTTCAATTCCATATCATACCTAGATTCGTTACCTTCGATTCGCATATTTAAACCCAAAAATCCGATATCACACGAGCCATCTATGAACATTTTCATTCATTGACGAGCTCTTGTCTACGCCTTCCTAAAATTTGCTTTTTTGTTCATGTCTCTCGACCTGAGTTTCAAAATCATTATTTTTCAATTCCATATCATACATAGATTCGTTACCTTCGATTCGTGTGTTTACACACGAAAATACGATATCACACGAGCCATCTATGAACATTTTCATTCATTGAGGAGCTCTTGTCTACGCCTTCCTCAAATTTGCTTTTTTGTTCATGTCTCTCGATCTGAGTTTCGAAATCATGATTTTTCAATTCCATGTCTTAGCTAGATTCGTTACCTTCGATTCGCATGTTTAAACCAAAAAGTATGATATCACACGAGCCATCTATGAACATTTTCATTCATTGAGGAGCTCTTGTTTACGCCTTTTTCAAATTTGCTTTTATCTTCATGACTCTCTACCTCAGTTTCAAAATCTTTATTTTTCAATTCCATATGATAGCTTGATTCATTACCTTCGATTCGCATGTTTAAACCCAAAAATCCGATATCACACGAGCCATCTATGAACATTTTCATTCATTGAGGAGCTCTTGTCGACGCCTTCCTCAAATTTGCTTTTTTATTCATTTCTCTCCACCAAAGTTTCAAAATCCTGATTTCTCTATTCTATATCATACCTAGATTCGTTTCCTTCGATTCGCATGTCTAAATCCAAAAGTCCGCTATCACACGAGCCATCTATGAACATTTTCATTCATTAACGAGCTCTTGTCTACGCCTTCCTCAAATTTGCTTTCTTCTTCATGTCTATCGACCTGAATTTCAAAATCATCATTTTTTAATTCCATATCATAGCTAGATTCGTTACCTTCGATTCGCATGATTAAACCCAAAAGTCCAATAACACACGAGCCATCTATGAACATTTTGATTCATTGAGGAGCTCTTGTCTATGCCTTCCTCAAATTTGCTTTTTTATTCATTTCTCTCCACCTGAGTTTCAAAATCATGATTTTTCTATTCTATATTATACCTAGATTCGTTAACTTCGATTCGCCAGTTTAAACCCAAAAATCCGCTATCACACGAGCCATCTATGAACATTTTGATTTTGTTGAGGAGCTCTTGTCTACGCCTTCCTCAAATTTGGTTTGTTGTTCATGTCTATCGACCTGAGTTTCAAAATCATGATTTTTCAATTCCATATCATGGCTAGTTTCGTTACCTTCGATTCGCATGTTTAAACCCGAAAATCCGATATCACACGAGCCATCTATTAACATTTTCATTCATTGAGGAGCTCTTGTCTACGCCTTCCTCAAATTTGCTTTCTTTTTCACGTCTCTCCACCTGAGTTTCAAAATCATGATTTTCGAATTCCATATCATAGCTACATACGTTACCTTCGATTCTCAAGTTTAAACACGAAAATACGATATCACACGAGCTATCTATGAACATTTTCATTCATTGACGAGCTCTTGTCTACACCTTCCTCAAATTTGCTTTTTTGTTCATGTCTATCGACCTGAGTTTCGAAATCATGATTTTTCAATTCCATATCATACCTAGATTCGTTACCTTCGATTCGCATGTTTAAACCCAAAAATTTGATTCACACGAGCCATCTATGAACATAATCCGATATCACACAAGCCATCTATGAACATTTTCATTCATTGAGGAGCTCTTGTCTACGCCTTCCTCAAATTTGCTTTCTTGTTCATGTCTCTTGACCTGAGTTTTAAAATCATTATTTTTCAATTCCATATCATAGCTAGATTCGTTACCTTCGATTCGCATGTTTAAACCCAAAAATCCGATATCACACGAGCCATCTATGAACATTTTCATTCATTGACGAGCTCTTGTCTACGCCTTCCTCAAATTTGCTTTTTTATTCATTTCTCTTGACCAAAGTTTACAAATCATGATTTCTCTATTCTATATCATACCTAGATTCGTTTCCTTCGATTCGCATCTCTAAACCCAAGAGTCCGCTATAACACGAGCCATCTATGAACATTTTCATTCATTGACAAGCTCTTGTCTACGCCTTCCTCAAATTTGCTTTTTGATTCATTTCTCTCCACCAAAGTTTCAAAATCATGATTTCTCTATTCTATATCATACCTAGATTCGTTTCCTTCGATTCGCATGTCTAAACCCAAAAGTCCGCTATCACACGAGCCATCTATGAACATTTTCATTCATTGACGAGCTCTTTTCTACGCCTTCCTCAAATTTGCTTTTTGATTCATTTCTTCTTCATGTCTATCGACCTGAATTTCAAAATCATCATTTTTCAATTCCATATCATACCTAGATTCGTTACCTTCGATTCGCATGTTTAAACCCAAAAGTCCGCTATCACACGAGTAATCTATGAACATTTTCATTCATTGAGGAGCTCTTGTCTACGCCTTCCTCAAATTTGCTTTCTTGTTCATGTCTCTTGACCTGAGTTTTAAAATCATTATTTTTAAATTCCATATCATAGCTAGATTCGTTACCTTCGATTCGCATGTTTAAACCCAAAAATCTGATATCACACGAGCCATCTATGAACATTTTCATTCATTGAGGAGCTCTTGTCTACGCCTTCCTCAAATTTTCTTTTTTGTTCATGTGTCTCGACCTGAGTTTCAAAATCATGATTTTTCAATTCCATATCATGGCTAGTTTCGTTACCTTCGATTCGCATGTTTAAACCCAAAAATCCGATATCACACGAGCCATCTATTAACATTTTCATTCATTGAGAAGCTCTTGTCTACGCCTTCCTCAAATTTGCTTTCTTGTTCATGTCTCTCCAACTGAGTTTCAAAATCATGATTTTAGAATTCCATATCATAGCTAGATACGTTATCTTCGATTCTCAAGTTTAAACACGAAAATACGATATCACACGAGCCATCTATGAACATTTTCATTCATTGAAGAGCTCTTGTCTACGCCTTCCTCAAATTTTATTTTTTGTTCATGTCTCTCGACCTGAGTTTTAAAATCATTATTTTTAATTCCATATCATAACCCGATTTGTTACCTTCGATTCGCATGTTTAAACCCAAAAATCTGATATCACACGAGCCATCTATGAACATTTTCATTCATTGAGGAGCTCTTGTCTACGCCTTCCTCAAATTTTCTTTTCTCTTCATGTCTCTCGACCTGAGTTTCAAAATCATTATTATTGAATTCCATATCATAGCTAGATTCGTTACCTTCGATTCGCAAGTTTAAACCCAAAAATCCGATATCACAAGAGCCATCTATGAACATTTTAATTCATTGAGGAGCTCTGGTCTACGCCTTCCTCAAATTTGCTTTTTTATTCATTTCTCTCCACCTGAGAGTCAAAATCATGATTTTTGAATTCTATATCATATCTAAGTTCGTTACCTTCTATTTGCATGTTTAAACCCAAAAATCCGATATCACACGAGCCATCTATGAACATTTTGATTCATTGACGAGCTCTTGTCTACGCCTTCCTAAATTTTGCTTTTTTGTTTATGTCTCCCGACCTGAGTTTCAAAATCATCATTTTTCAATTCCATGTCATACCTTGATTCGTTACCTTCGATTTGAATGTTTAAACTCAAAAATTCGATATCACACGAGCCAGCTATGAACATTTTCATTCATTGAGGAGCTCTTGTCTACGCCTTCCTGAAATTTGTTTTTTTGTTCATGTCTCTCGACCTGAGTTTCAAAATCATCATTTTTCAAATCCATATCATAGCTAGATTCGTTACCTTCGATTCGAATGTTTAAACTCAAAAATCCGATATCACACGAGCCATCTATGAACATTTTTATTCATTGACGAGCTCTTGTCTAGGCCTTCCTCAAATTTGCTTTTTTATTCATTTTTGTCCACCTTAGTTTCAAAATCATGATTTTTCAATTGCATATCATGGCTAGTTTCGTTTCCCTGGATTCGCATGTTTAAACCCAAACATCGGATATCACACGAGCCATCTATAAACATTTTGATTCATTGACGAGCTCTTGTCTACGCCTTCCTCAAATTTGCTTTTTTGTTCATGTCTCTCGACCTGAGTTTCAAAATGATTATTTTTCAAATCAAATATCATAGCTAGATTCGTTACCTTCGATTCGAGTGTTTAAACCCAAAAAATCCGATATCACACGAGCCATCTCTGAACATTTTCATTCCTTCGATTCGCCAGTTTAAACCCAAAAATCCGATATCGCACAAGCCATCTATGAACATTTTCATTAATTGAGGAGCTCATAGCTAGATTCGTTACCTTCGATTCGCATGTTTAAAAGTTTCTAAATCATGATTTCCCAATTCCATATCAGAGCTAGATTCGTTACCTCCGATTCGGATTTTTAAACCCAAAAATCCGATATCACACGAGCCATCTATGAACATTTTCATTCATTGAGGAGCACTTGTCTACCCATTCCTCAAATATTCCTTTTTCTTCATGTCTCTCGACCTGAGTTCCAAAATCATGATTTGTCAATGACATATCATAGATTGCTTCGTTAGCTTCGATTCGCATGTTTGAACACAAAAATCCGATATCACATGAGCCAAGTATGAACATTTTCATTTACTCACGTGCTTGTGTCTACGCCCTCCTCAAGTGTGGCACAAATTTGCTTTTTTGTTCACGTCTCTCGCCCTTAGTTTCAAACTCATGATTTTTCAATGCCATATCATAGACTGCTTCGTTATCTTCGATTCGCATGTTTGAACATAAACATCCGATATCACAGGAACCAGCAATGAACAATTTCATTTAGTCACGCGCTCTTCTCTACGCCCTCCTCAAGTGTGCCACAACTTTGCCTTTTTCTTCATGTCTCTCGCCTTGAGTTTCAAAATCGTGACTTTTCAAATCCATATCATAGACTACTTCTTTAGCTTCGACTCCCATGTTTGAACACAAAAATCTGATATCACACAAGCTAGGTATAGACATTTTCATTTATTCATGTGCTCTTGTCGATGCCCTCCTCAAGTGTGGCACAACTTTACCTTTTTCTTCATGTCTCTCGCCCTGAGCTTCAAAATAATGATTTTGCAATTCCATATCATAGACTACTTCCTTATCTTCAATTCGATTGTTTGAAGGAAAATCCAACCTCACACAAGCAAGCTATGAACATTTTCATTTACTCGCGCGCTATTGTGTACGCCGTCCTCAAGTGTGGGACAACCATTCTTTTGTCTTCATATCCCTCGCCCTGAGTTTCAAAATAATGATTTCTCAATGCCATATCATAGACTGCTTTGTTAGCTTCCATTCGCATGTTTGAACACAAAAACTCCAATATCACAAGAGCCAGCTATGAACATTTTCATTTACTCACGCGCTCTTATCTACGCCCTCCTCAAGTGTACCACAACTTTGCCTTTTTCTTCATGTCTCTTGCCCTAAGTTTCAAAATCGTGACTTTTCAATGCCATATCATAGACTACTTCGTTAGCTTCGATTTACATGTTTGAACACAAAAAGCTAATATCACACGACCCAGGTATGAACATTTTCATTTACTCACGCGCTCTTGTCTACGTCCTCCTCAAGTGTGGCACAACTTTTCCTTTTTCTTCATGTCTCTCACCCTGAGTTTCAAAATCATGATTTGTCAATGCCATATCATAGATTGCTTCATTAGCTTCGATTCGCATGTTTGAACACAAAAATCCGATATCACATGAGCCAGGTATGAACATTTTCATTTACTCACGTGCTCGTGTCTACGCCCTCCTCAAGTGTGGCACAACTTTGCTTCTTTCTTCATGTCTCTCGCCCTGAGATTCAAAATCATTCTTTTTCAATTCCGTATCATAGACTTCTTCGTTATCTTCAATCTGCATTTTTGAACACAAAATTCCGATATCATACGAGCCAACTATGAACATTTTTATTTACTCACGCGCTCTTGTCTACGCCCTCCTAGAGTGTGCCACAACTTTACTTTTTTCTTCACCTGAATTTTAAAATCGTGGATTTTAAATTCCATATCATAGATTGTTTCCTTAGCTTCAATTCGATTGTCTGAACAGAAAAATCCAATATCACACGAGCTAGTTATGAACATTCTCATTTACTCGCACGCTCTTGTCTACGCCCTCCTCAAGTGCGGCACAACTTTGCTTTTTTCTTCATGTCTCTCGCCCTGAGTTTCAAAATCATGATTTTTCAATGCCATATCATAGACTGCTTCGTTCGCTTCGATTCACATGTTTGAACATAAAAATCCGATATCACAAATCACCAAGGAATACAATGACACATATATTTAAGAACAATCAATATTGAACTAACCAAACAGGGGTTTGACGGCACAGCACTCAACCATTTGGACATGTAGTTGATATTGCAAAATAGTGATTCTTCAATTCCATATCATAGACTACTTTGTTAGCTTCGATTCGCATGTTTGAACACAAAAATCCGATATTACAATAGGCAGCTATGAACATTTTCTTTTACTCACGGGCTCTGGTCTACTCCCTCCTCAAATGTGGCACAACTTTGCTTTTTTCTTCACCTAAATTCTAAAATTGTGTTTTTTCAATTCCATATCATAGGATGCTTTGTTAGCTTCGATTCGCAATTTTGAACACAAAAATCTGATATCACACAAGCAAGCTATGAACATTTTCATTTACTCACGCGATCTTGTCTACGCCCTCCTCAAGTGTGGCACAACTATAATTTTTTCTTCATGTCTCTCGCCCTCAGTTTCAAAATCATGATTTCTCAATGCCATATCATAGAATGCTTTGTTAGCTTCGATTTGCATGTTTGAACACAAATATCCGATATCACACGAGCCAGGTATGAACATTTTCATTTACTCACGCGCTCTTGTCTACGCCCTCCTCAAGTGTGGCACAGCATTGCAATTTTCTTCATGTCTTTCGCCCTAAGTTTCCAAAACATGATTTTTCAATACCATATCATAGATTACTTTGTTAGCTTCGATTTGCATATTTGAACACAAAATTCCGATATCACACGAACCAGCTATGAACATTTTCATTCACTCACACGCTTTTGTCTACGGCCTCCTCAAGTGTGGCACAAATTTGCTTTTTTCTCCATGTCTCTCACCCTTAATTTCAAACTCGTGATTTTTCAATGCCATATCATAGACTGCTTCGTTATCTTCGATTCGCATGTTTGAACATAAACATCCGATATCACAGGAACCAGCAATGAACAATTTCATTTAGTCACGCGCTCTTCTCTACGCCCTCCTCAAGTGTGCCACAACTTTGCCTTTTTCTTCATGTCTCTCGCCTTGAGTTTCAA
Organism: Azolla caroliniana; assembly: GCF_043228905.1. NCBI lineage: Eukaryota > Viridiplantae > Streptophyta > Polypodiopsida > Salviniales > Salviniaceae > Azolla > Azolla caroliniana. The sequence continues at coordinate 163,959 of NW_028230456.1, forward strand.
AATCGTGACTTTTCAAATCCATATCATAGATTGCTTCTTTAGCTTCGACTCCCATGTTTGAACACAAAAATCTAATATCACACAAGCTAGGTATAGACATTTTCATTTATTCATGTGCTCTTGTCGATGCCCTCCTCAAGTGTGGCACAACTTTGCCTTTTTCTTCATGTCTCTCGCCCTGAGCTTCAAAATAATTATTTGGCAATTCCATATCATAGATTGCTTCCTTATCTTCAATTCGATTGTTTGAAGGAAAATTCCAACCTCACACAAGCTAGCTATGAAAAATTTCATTTACTCGCGCGCTCTTGTGTACGTCGTCCTCAAGTGTGGCACAACCATTCTGTTGTCTTCATATCCCTCGCCCTGAGTTTCAAAATCTTGATTTTTTAAGTCCATATCATAGCTAGCGTTGTTAGCTTCGATTCGCATGTTTGAACACAAAAATCCGATATCACACGAGCCAGGTATGAACATTTTAATTCACTCACGCGCTCTTCCAACCTCACTCCTCAAATTTGGTAATTTCATCATGTCTCTCGCCTGGAGTTTCAAAATCTTGATTTTTTAATTCCATATCATAGCTAGCGTTGTTAGCTTCGATTCGCATGTTTGAACACAAAAATCCGATATCACACGAGCTAGATATGAACATTTTTATTTACTCAAGGGCTCCTCTCAACTCCCTCCTCAAATTTGGAAATTTCGTCATGTCTCTCGACCTGAGTTTCAAAATCTTGATTTTTTAATTCCATATCATAGCTAGCGTTGTTAGCTTCGATTCGCATGTTTGTACACGAAATTCCGATATCACACTCGCTAGGTATGAACATTTTAATTTACTCAAGGGCTCCTCTCAACTCACTCCTCAAATTTGCTAATTTCGTCATGTCTCTCGACCTGAGTTTCAAAATCTTGATTTTTTAAGTCCATATCATAGCTAGCGTTGTTAGCTTCGATTCGCATGTTTGAACACAAAAATCCGATATCACACGAGCCAGGTATGACCATTTTAATTTACCTATTAGCTCTTCTCAACTCCCTCCTCAAATGTGGAAATTTCGTCATGTCTCTCGCCTGGAGTTTCAAAATCTTGATTTTGTAATTCCATATCATAGCTAGCGTTGTTAGCTTCGATTCGCATGTTTGAACACAAAAATCCGATATCACACTCGCTAGGTATGAACATTTTAATTTACTCAAGGGCCCCTCTCAACTCCCCCCTCAAATTTGGTAATTTCGTCATGTCTGGCGACCTGAGTTTCAAAATCTTGATTTTTTAATTCCATATCATAGCTAGCGTTGTTAGCTTCGATTCGCATGTTTGTACACAAAAATCCGATATCACACTCGCTAGGTAGGAACATTTTAATTTACTCAAGGGCTCCTCTCAACTCACTCCTCAAATTTGCTAATTTCGTCATGTCTCTCGACCTGAGTTTCAAAATCTTGATTTTTCAATTCCATATCATAGCTAGCGTTGTTAGCTTCGATTCGCATGTTTGTACACAAAAATCCGATATCACACTCGCTAGGTATGACCATTTTAATTTACTCAAGGGCTCCTCTCAACTCACTCCTGAAAGTTGGTAATTTCGTCATGTCTCTCGACCTGAGTTTCAAAATCTTGATTTTTTAAGTCCATATCATAGCTAGCGTTGTTAGCTTCGATTCGCATGTTTGAACACAAAAATCCGATATCACACGAGCCAGGTATGAACATTTTAATTCACTCACGCGCTCTTCCAACCTCACTCCTCAAATTTGGTAATTTCGTCATGTCTCTCGCCTGGAGTTCCAAAATCTTGATTTTGTAATTCCATATCATAGCTAGCGTTGTTAGCTTCGATTCGCATGTTTGAACACAAAAATCCGATATCACACGAGCTAGGTATGAACATTTTTATTTACTCAAGGGCTCCTCTCAACTCACTCCTCAAATTTGCTAATTTCGTCATGTCTCTCGACCTGAGTTTCAAAATCTTGATTATTCAATTCCATATCATAGCTAGCGTTGTTAGCTTCGATTCGCATGTTTGTACACAAAATTCCGATATCACACTCACTAGGTATGAACATTTTAATTTACTCAAGGGCTTCTCTCAACTCACTCCTCAAATTTGCTAATTTCGTCATGTCTCTCAACCGGAGTTTCAAAATCTTGATTTTTCAATTCCATATCATAGCTAGCGTTGTTAGCTTCAATTCGCATGTTTGTACACAAAAATCCGATATCACACTCGCTAGGTATGACCATTTTAATTTACTCAAGGGCTCCTCTCAACTCACTCCTCAAATTTGCTAATTTCGTCATGTCTCTCGACCTGAGTTTCAAAATCTTGCTTTTTTAATTCCATATCATAGCTAGCGTTGTTAGGTTCGATTCGCATGTTTGAACACAAAAATCCGATATCACACTCGCTAGGTATGAACATTTTAATCTACTCAAGGGCTCCTCTCAACTCCCTCGTCAAATTTGGTAATTTCGTCATGTCTCTCGACCTGAGTTTCAAAATCTTGATTTTTTTATTCCATATCATAGCTAGCGTTGTTAGCTTCGATTCGCATGTTTGAACACAAAAATCCGATATCACACGAACCAGGTATGAACATTGTAATTCACTCACACGCTCTTCCAACCTCACTCCTCATATTTGGTAATTTCGTCATGTCTCTCGACTTGAGTTTCAATATCTTGATTTTTTTATTCCATATCATAGCTAGCGTTGTTAGCTTCGATTCGCATGTTTGAACACAAAAATCCGATATCACACGAACCAGGTATGAACATTGTAATTCACTCACACGCTCTTCCAACCTCACTCCTCAAATTTGGTAATTTCGTCATGTCTCTCGACTTGAGTTTCAATATCTTGATTTTTTAATTCCATATCATAGCTAGCATTGTTAGCTTCGATTCGCATGTTTGTACACAAAAATCCAATATCACACTCGCTAGGTATGAACATTTTAATTTACTCAAGGGCTCCTCTCAACTCACTCCTCAAATTTGCTAATTTCGTCATGTCTCTCGACCTAAGTTTCAAAATCTTGATTTTTTAATTCCATATCATAGCTAGCGTTGTTAGCTTCGATTCGCATGTTTGAACACAAAAATCCGATATCACACTCGCCAGGAATGAACATTGTAATTTACTCAAGGGCTCCTCTCAACTCACTCCTCAAATTTGCTAATTTCGTCATGTCTCTCGACCTGAGTTTCAAAATCTTGATTTTTTAATTCCATATCATAGCTAGCGTTGTTAGCTTCGATTCGCATATTTGTACACAAAAATCCGATATCACACTCGCTAGGTATGAACATTTTAATTTACTGAAGGGCTCCTCTCAACTCACTCCTCAACTTTGCTAATTTCGTCATGTCTCTCATATCATAGCTAAATTAGTTACCTTCGATTCGCATTTTTAAACCCAGAAATCCGATATCACAGGAGCCATCTATGAACATTTTCATTCATTGAGGAGCTCTTTTCTACGCCTTCCTCAAATTTGCTTTTTTATTCATTTCTGTCCACCTTAGTTTCAAAATCATGATTTTTCAATTCCATATCATGGCTAGTTTCGTATCCCTGAATTCGCATGTTTAAACCCAAACATCGGATATGACACGAGCCATCTATAATCATTTTGATTCATTGACGAGCTCTTGTGTACGCCTTCCTCAAATTTGCTTTTTTGTTCACGTCTCTCGACCTAAGTTTCAAAATGATTATTTTTCAAATCAAATATCATAGCTAGATTCGTTACCTTCGATTCGAGTGTTTAAACCCAAAAAATCCGATATCACATGAGCCATCTCTGAACATTTTCATTCCTTCGATTCGCCAGTTTAAACCCAAAAATCCGATATCACACGAGCCATGTATGAACATTTTCATTAATTGAGGAGGTCATAGCTAGATTCGTTACCTTCGATTCGAATGTTTAAAAGTTTCTAAATTATGATTTTCAAGTTCCATATCAGAGCTAGATTCATTACCTTCGATTCGGATTTTTAAACCCAAAAATTCGATATCACACGAGCCATCTATGAACATTTTCATTCATTGAGGAGCACTTGTCTACCCCTTCCTCAAATTTGCTTTTTTGTTCATGTCTCTCGACCTGAGTTCCGAAATCATGATTTTTCAATTCCATCTCATAGCTAGATTCGTTACCTTCGATTCGCATGTTTAAACCCAAAAATCCGATATCACACGAGCCATCTATGAACATTTTTATTCATTGAGGAGCTCATGTCTACGCCTTCCTCAAATTTGCTTTTGTGTTCATGTATTTCTGTCTCAGTTTCCAAATCATGATTTTTGAACTCCATATCATACCTAGATTGGTTACCTTCGATAGGCATGTTTAAACCCAAACATCCGATATCACACGAACCATCTATGAACATTTTCAATCATTGAGGAGCTATTGTCTACGCCTTCCTCAAATTTGCTTTTTTGTTCATGTCTCTCAACCTGAGTTTCGAAATCATGATTTTTCAATTCCATATCATAGCTAGATTCGTTACTTCGATTCGCATTTTTAGACCCAAAAATCGGATATCACAAGAGTCATCTATGAACATTTTCATTCATTGAGGAACCCTTGTCTACGCCTTCCTCAAATTTGCTTTTTTATTCATTTCTGTCCACCTTAGTTACAAAATCATCATTTTTCAATTCCATATCATGGCTAGTTTCGTTACCTTCTATTCGCATGTTTAAACCCAAACATCGGATATCACACGAGCCATCTATGAACATTTTGATTCATTGACGAGCTCTTGACTACGCCTTCCTAAAATTTGCTTTTTTGTTCATGTCTCTCGACCTGAGTTTCAAAATCATGATTTTTGAATTCCATATCATAGCTAGATACGTTACCTTCGATTCTCAAGTTTAAACACGAAAATACGATATTACACGAGCCATCGATGAACATTTTCATTCATTGACAAGCTCTTGTGTACGCCTTCCTCAAATTTGCTTTTTTGTTCATGTCTTTCGGTCTTAGTTTCCAAATCATGATTTTTGAATTCCATATCATACCTAGATTTATTACCTTCGATTCGCATGTTTAAACCAAACATCCGATATCACACGAACCATCTATGAACATTTTCAATCATTGAGGAGCTATTGTCTACGCCTTCCTCAAATTTGCTTTTTTGTTCATGTCTCTCAACCTGAGTTTCGAAATCACGATTTTTCAATTCTATATTATACATAGATTCGTTACCTTCGATTCGTGTGTTTAAACACGAAAATACGATATCACACAAGCCATCTATGAACATTATCATCCATTGAGGAGCTCTTCTCTACGCCTTCCTCAAATTTGCTTTTTTCTTCATGTCTCTCAACAACAGTTTCAAAATCATGATTTTTGAATTCCATATCATACCTAGATCGGTTACCTTCGATTCGCATGATTAAACCCAAACATCCGATATCACACGAGCCATCTATGAACATTTTCATTCATTGAGGAGCTCTTGTCTAAGCCTTCCTCAAATTTGCTTCATTGTTCATGTCTCTCGACCTGAGTTTCAAAATCATGATTTTTCAATTCCATATCATAGCTAGATTCGTTATCTTCGATTCGCATGTCTAAACCCAAAAGTCCGCTAGCACACGAGCCATCAATGAACATTTTCATTCATTGAGGAGCTCTTTTCTACGCCTTCCTCAAATTTGCTTTTTGATTCATTTCTCTCCACCAAAGTTTCAAAATCATGATTTCTCTATTCTATATCATACCTAGATTCGTTTCCTTCGATTCGCATGTCTAAACCCAAAAGTCCGCTATCACACGAGCCATCTATGAACATTTTCATTCATTGAGGAACTCTTGTCTACGCCTTCCTTAAATTTGCTTTTTTCTTCATGTCTATCGACCTGAGTTTCAAAATCAAAATTTTCAATTCCATATCATACCTAGATTCGTTACCTTCGATTCGCATGTTTAAACCCAAAAATCCGATATCACACGAGCCATCTATGAACATTTTCATTCATTGACGAGCTCTTGTCTACGCCTTCCTAAAATTTGCTTTTTTGTTCATGTCTCTCGACCTGAGTTTCAAAATCATTATTTTTCAATTCCATATCATACATAGATTCGTTACCTTCGATTCGTGTGTTTACACACGAAAATACGATATCACACGAGCCATCTATGAACATTTTCATTCATTGAGGAGCTCTTGTCTACGCCTTCCTCAAATTTGCTTTTTTGTTCATGTCTCTCGATCTGAGTTTCGTAATCATGATTTTTCAATTCCATGTCTTAGCTAGATTCGTTACCTTCGATTCGCATGTTTAAACCCAAAAATTTGATTCACACGAGCCATCTATGAACATAATCCGATATCACACAAGCCATCTATGAACATTTTCATTCATTGAGGAGCTCTTGTCTACGCCTTCCTCAAATTTGCTTTCTTGTTCATGTCTCTTGACCTGAGTTTTAAAATCATTATTTTTCAATTCCATATCATACCTAGATTCGTTACCTTCGATTCGCATGTTTAATCACGAAAATCCGATATCACACGAGCCATCTATGAACATTTTCATTCATTGAGGAGCTCTTGACTACGCCTTCCTCAAATTTGCTTCTTTGTTCATGTCTCTGGACCTGAGTTTTGAAATCATGATTTTTCAATTCCATATCATACTAAGATTCGTTTCCTTCGATTCGCATGTTTAATCCTAAACATCCGATATCACACGAGCCATCTATGAACATTTTCATTTATTGAGGAGCTCTTCTCTAGGCCTTCCTCAAATTTGCTTTTTTGTTCATGTCTCTCGACCTGATTTTCAAAATTATTATGTCTCAATTCCATATCATAGCTAGAGTCGTTACCTTCGATTCGCATGTTTAAACCCAAAAATCCGATATCACACGAGCCATCTATGAACATTTTGATTCATTGACGAGCTCTTGTCTACGCCTTCCTCAAATTTGCTTTTTTATTCATTTCTCTCCACCTGAGAGTCAAAATCATGATTTTTAAATTCTATATCATATCTAAGTTCGTTACCTTCTATTTGCATGTTTAAACCCAAATATCTGATATCACACGAGCCATTTATGAACATTTTCATTCACTGAGGAGCTCTTGTCTACGCCTTCCTCAAATTTTCTTTTTTTTTCATGTGTCTCGACCTGAGTTTCAAAATCATTATTTTTCAATTCCACGTCATAGCTAGATTCTTTACCTTCGATTCGCAAGTTTAAACACGAAAAATCCGATATCACACGAGCCAGCTATGAACATTTTCATTCATTGAGGAGCTCTTGTCTCCGCCTTCCTCAAATTTTCTTTTTTGTTCATGTCTCTCGACCTGAGTTTTGAAATCATCATTTTTCAATTCCATAACATAGGTAGATTCATTACCTTCGATTCGCAAGTTTGAACACGAAAATACGATATCACACGAGCCATCTATGAACATTTACATTCATTGAGGAGCTCTTGTCTACGCCTTCCTCAATTTTGTTTTTTTGTTCATGTCTCTTGGTCTCAGTTTCCAAATCATGATTTTTCAATTCCATATCATGGCTAGTATCGTTACCTTCGATTTGCATGTTTAAACCCAAACATCGGATATCACACGAGCCATCTATGAACATTTTGATTCATTGAGGAGCTCTTGTCTAAGCCTTCCTCAAATTTGCTTTTTTGTTCATGTCTCTCGACCTGAGTTTCGAAATCATCATTTTTCAAATTCATATCATAGCTAGGTTCGTTACCTTCGATTCGAGTGTTTAAACTCAAAAATCTGATATCACACGAGCCATTTATGAACATTTTCATTCATTGAGGAGCTCTTGTCTACGCCTTCCTCAAATTTGCTTTTTTGTTTATGTCTCTCGACCTGAGTTATGAAATCATCATTTTTCAATTCCATATCATAGGTAGATTCGTTACCTTCGATTCGCAAGTTTAAACACGAAAATACGATATCACACGGGCCATCTATGAACATTTTCATTCATTGAGGAGCTCTTGTCTACGCCTTCCTCAAATTTGTTTTTTTAGTCATTTTTGTCCACCTTAGTTTCAAAATCATGATTTTTCAATTCCATATCATGGCTAGTTTCATTTCCTTCGATTCGCATGTTTAAACCCAAACATCAGATATCACACGAGCCATCTATGAACATTTTGATTCATTGACGAGCTCTTGTCTACGCCTTCCTAAATTTTGCTTTTTTGTTTATGTCTCCCGACCTGAGTTTCAAAATCATCATTTTTCAATTCCATGTCATACCTTGATTCGTTACCTTCGATTCGAATGTTTAAACTCAAAAATTCGATATCACACGAGCCAGCTATGAACATTTTCATTCATTGAGGAGCTCTTGTCTACGCCTTCCTGAAATTTGTTTTTTTGTTCATGTCTCTCGACCTGAGTTTCAAAATCATCATTTTTCAAATCCATATCATAGCTAGATTCGTTACCTTCGATTCGAATGTTTAAACTCAAAAATCCGATATCACACGAGCCATCTATGAACATTTTTATTCATTGACGAGCTCTTGTCTAGGCCTTCCTCAAATTTGCTTTTTTATTCATTTTTGTCCACCTTAGTTTCAAAATCATGATTTTTCAATTGCATATCATGGCTAGTTTCGTTTCCCTGAATTCGCATGTTTAAACCCAAACATCGGATATCACACGAGCCATCTATAAACATTTTGATTCATTGACGAGCTCTTGTCTACGCCTTCCTCAAATTTGCTTTTTTGTTCATGTCTCTCGACCTGAGTTTCAAAATGATTATTTTTCAAATCAAATATCATAGCTAGATTCGTTACCTTCGATTCGAGTGTTTAAACCCAAAAAATCCGATATCACACGAGCCATCTCTGAACATTTTCATTCCTTCGATTCGCCAGTTTAAACCCAAAAATCCGATATCGCACAAGCCATCTATGAACATTTTCATTAATTGAGGAGCTCATAGCTAGATTCGTTACCTTCGATTCGCATGTTTAAAAGTTTCTAAATCATGATTTCCCAATTCCATATCAGAGCTAGATTCGTTACCTCCGATTCGGATTTTTAAACCCAAAAATCCGATATCACACGAGCCATCTATGAACATTTTCATTCATTGAGGAGCACTTGTCTACCCATTCCTCAAATATTCCTTTTTCTTCATGTCTCTCGACCTGAGTTCCAAAATCATGATTTGTCAATGACATATCATAGATTGCTTCGTTAGCTTCGATTCGCATGTTTGAACACAAAAATCCGATATCACATGAGCCAAGTATGAACATTTTCATTTACTCACGTGCTTGTGTCTACGCCCTCCTCAAGTGTGGCACAAATTTGCTTTTTTGTTCACGTCTCTCGCCCTTAGTTTCAAACTCATGATTTTTCAATGCCATATCATAGACTGCTTCGTTATCTTCGATTCGCATGTTTGAACATAAACATCCGATATCACAGGAACCAGCAATGAACAATTTCATTTAGTCACGCGCTCTTCTCTACGCCCTCCTCAAGTGTGCCACAACTTTGCCTTTTTCTTCATGTCTCTCGCCTTGAGTTTCAAAATCGTGACTTTTCAAATCCATATCATAGACTACTTCTTTAGCTTCGACTCCCATGTTTGAACACAAAAATCTGATATCACACAAGCTAGGTATAGACATTTTCATTTATTCATGTGCTCTTGTCGATGCCCTCCTCAAGTGTGGCACAACTTTACCTTTTTCTTCATGTCTCTCGCCCTGAGCTTCAAAATAATGATTTTGCAATTCCATATCATAGACTACTTCCTTATCTTCAATTCGATTGTTTGAAGGAAAATCCAACCTCACACAAGCAAGCTATGAACATTTTCATTTACTCGCGCGCTATTGTGTACGCCGTCCTCAAGTGTGGGACAACCATTCTTTTGTCTTCATATCCCTCGCCCTGAGTTTCAAAATAATGATTTCTCAATGCCATATCATAGACTGCTTTGTTAGCTTCCATTCGCATGTTTGAACACAAAAACTCCAATATCACAAGAGCCAGCTATGAACATTTTCATTTACTCACGCGCTCTTATCTACGCCCTCCTCAAGTGTACCACAACTTTGCCTTTTTCTTCATGTCTCTTGCCCTAAGTTTCAAAATCGTGACTTTTCAATGCCATATCATAGACTACTTCGTTAGCTTCGATTTACATGTTTGAACACAAAAAGCTAATATCACACGACCCAGGTATGAACATTTTCATTTACTCACGCGCTCTTGTCTACGTCCTCCTCAAGTGTGGCACAACTTTTCCTTTTTCTTCATGTCTCTCACCCTGAGTTTCAAAATCATGATTTGTCAATGCCATATCATAGATTGCTTCATTAGCTTCGATTCGCATGTTTGAACACAAAAATCCGATATCACATGAGCCAGGTATGAACATTTTCATTTACTCACGTGCTCGTGTCTACGCCCTCCTCAAGTGTGGCACAACTTTGCTTCTTTCTTCATGTCTCTCGCCCTGAGATTCAAAATCATTCTTTTTCAATTCCGTATCATAGACTTCTTCGTTATCTTCAATCTGCATTTTTGAACACAAAATTCCGATATCATACGAGCCAACTATGAACATTTTTATTTACTCACGCGCTCTTGTCTACGCCCTCCTAGAGTGTGCCACAACTTTACTTTTTTCTTCACCTGAATTTTAAAATCGTGGATTTTAAATTCCATATCATAGATTGTTTCCTTAGCTTCAATTCGATTGTCTGAACAGAAAAATCCAATATCACACGAGCTAGTTATGAACATTCTCATTTACTCGCACGCTCTTGTCTACGCCCTCCTCAAGTGCGGCACAACTTTGCTTTTTTCTTCATGTCTCTCGCCCTGAGTTTCAAAATCATGATTTTTCAATGCCATATCATAGACTGCTTCGTTCGCTTCGATTCACATGTTTGAACATAAAAATCCGATATCACAAATCACCAAGGAATACAATGACACATATATTTAAGAACAATCAATATTGAACTAACCAAACAGGGGTTTGACGGCACAGCACTCAACCATTTGGACATGTAGTTGATATTGCAAAATAGTGATTCTTCAATTCCATATCATAGACTACTTTGTTAGCTTCGATTCGCATGTTTGAACACAAAAATCCGATATTACAATAGGCAGCTATGAACATTTTCTTTTACTCACGGGCTCTGGTCTACTCCCTCCTCAAATGTGGCACAACTTTGCTTTTTTCTTCACCTAAATTCTAAAATTGTGTTTTTTCAATTCCATATCATAGGATGCTTTGTTAGCTTCGATTCGCAATTTTGAACACAAAAATCTGATATCACACAAGCAAGCTATGAACATTTTCATTTACTCACGCGATCTTGTCTACGCCCTCCTCAAGTGTGGCACAACTATAATTTTTTCTTCATGTCTCTCGCCCTCAGTTTCAAAATCATGATTTCTCAATGCCATATCATAGAATGCTTTGTTAGCTTCGATTTGCATGTTTGAACACAAATATCCGATATCACACGAGCCAGGTATGAACATTTTCATTTACTCACGCGCTCTTGTCTACGCCCTCCTCAAGTGTGGCACAGCATTGCAATTTTCTTCATGTCTTTCGCCCTAAGTTTCCAAAACATGATTTTTCAATACCATATCATAGATTACTTTGTTAGCTTCGATTTGCATATTTGAACACAAAATTCCGATATCACACGAACCAGCTATGAACATTTTCATTCACTCACACGCTTCTGTCTACGGCCTCCTCAAGTGTGGCACAAATTTGCTTTTTTCTCCATGTCTCTCACCCTTAATTTCAAACTCGTGATTTTTCAATGCCATATCATAGACTGCTTCGTTATCTTCGATTCGCATGTTTGAACATAAACATCCGATATCACAGGAACCAGCAATGAACAATTTCATTTAGTCACGCGCTCTTCTCTACGCCCTCCTCAAGTGTGCCACAACTTTGCCTTTTTCTTCATGTCTCTCGCCTTGAGTTTCAAAATCGTGACTTTTCAAATCCATATCATAGATTGCTTCTTTAGCTTCGACTCCCATGTTTGAACACAAAAATCTAATATCACACAAGCTAGGTATAGACATTTTCATTTATTCATGTGCTCTTGTCGATGCCCTCCTCAAGTGTGGCACAACTTTGCCTTTTTCTTCATGTCTCTCGCCCTGAGCTTCAAAATAATTATTTGGCAATTCCATATCATAGATTGCTTCCTTATCTTCAATTCGATTGTTTGAAGGAAAATTCCAACCTCACACAAGCTAGCTATGAAAAATTTCATTTACTCGCGCGCTCTTGTGTACGTCGTCCTCAAGTGTGGCACAACCATTCTGTTGTCTTCATATCCCTCGCCCTGAGTTTCAAAATAATGGTTTCTCAATGCCATATCATAGATTGCTTCGTAAGCTTCCATTCGCATGTTTGAACACAAAAACTCCGATATCACAAGAGCCACCTATGAACATTTTCATTTACTCACGCGCTCTTATCTACGCCCTCCTCAAGTGTACCACAACTTTGCCTTTTTCTTCATGTCTCTTGACATGAGTTTCAAAATCGTGACTTTTCAATGCCATATCATAGACTGCTTCATTAGCTTCGATTTACATGTTTGAACAGAAAAATCTAATATCACACGACCCAGGTATGAACATTTTCATTTACTCGCGTGCTCTTGTCTACACCCTCCTCAAGTGTGGCACAACTTTGCCTTTTTCTTCATGTCTCTCTCGATGAGTTTCAAAACCATGATTTTTCAATGCCATATCATAGAATGCTTCGTTACCTATGATTCGCATGTTTGAACACAACATTCCGATATCACATGAGCCAGGTATGAACATTTTCATTTACTCACGTGCTCGTGTCTACGCCCTCCTCAAGTGTGGCACAACTTTGCTTTTTTCTTCATGTCTCTCGCCCTGAGATTTAACATTATGTTTTTTCAATTTCGCATCATAGACTTCTTCGTTATCTTGAATCTGCATTTTTGAACACAAAAATCCGATATCATACGAGACAACTATGAACATTTTCATTTACTCATGCGCTCTTGTCTACGCCCTGCTATAGTGTGGCACGACTTTACTTTTTTCTTCACCTAAATTTTAAAATCGTGGTTTTTCAATTCCATCTCATAAACATCTTCCTTAGGTTCGATTCGATTGTTTGAACACAAAAATCCAATATCACACGAGCCAGTTATGAACATTCTCATTTACTCGCACGGTCTTCTCTACGCCCTCCTCAAGTGTGGCATAACTTTGCTTTTTTCTTCATGTCTCTCGCCCTAAGTTTCAAAATCATGATTTTTCAATGCCATATCATAGTCAGCTTCATTAGCTTCGATTCGCATGTTTGAACACAAAAATCTGATATCACAAGGGCCAGCTATGAACATTTTCATTTACTCACGTGCTCTTGTCTATGCCCTCCTCAAGTGTGGCACAAGTTTTCTTTTTTCTTCATGTCTCTCACCCTGAGATTCAAAATCATGATTTTTCACTTTTGTATCATAGACTATTTCATTATCTTCAATCTACATGTTTGAATACAAACATCTGATATCACAGGAGCCAACTATGAACATTTTTATTTACTCACGCTCTCTTGCCTACGCCCTCCTCAAGTGTGGCACAACTTTTCTTTTTTCTTCACCTGAATTTTAAAATAGTCGTTTTTCAATTCCATATCATAGACTGCTTCCTTAGCTTCGATTCGATTGTTTGAACACAAAAATCCAATATCACACGAGCCAAGTATGAACATTCTCATTTACTCACGCGCTCTTGTCTACGCCCCGCTCAAGTGTGGCACAACTATGCTTTATTCTTCATGTCTCGCCGTAAGTTTCAAAATCATGATTTTTCAATGCCATTCGTTCGCTTCGATTCACGTGTTTGAACACAAAAATGTAATAGCATAGATCACCAAGGAATACAATGACACATACATTTGAGAATGATAAGTACTGAACCAACAAAAAAGGGATTTGAGGGCACAACACTGAACCATTTGGACATGTAGTCGATATTGCAAAATAGTGATTCTTCAATTCCATATCATAGACTACTTCGTTAGCTTCCATTCGCATGTTTGAACACAAAAATCCGATATCACAAGAGCTAGCTATGAACATTTTCATTTACTCACGCATTCTGGTCTACGCCCTCCTTAAGTGTGGCACAACTTTCCTTTTTTCTTCACCTGAATTTTAAAATCATGTTTTTTTCAAATCCATATTATAGACTGCTTCTTTAGCTTCGATTCTCATGTTTGAACACAAAATTCTGATATCACACAAGCCAGCTATGAACATTTTCATTTACTCACGCGCTCTTGTTTACGCCCTCCTTAAGTGTGGCACAACTTTGCTTTTTTCTTCATGTCTCTCGCCCTGAGTTTCAAAATCGTGATTTTTGAATGTCATATCATAGACTTCTTCGTTAGCTTCGATTTGCATGTTTGAACACAAAAATCCGATATCACATGAGCCAGGTATGAACATTTTCTTTTAGTCACGTGCTCTTGTCTACACCCTCCTCAAGTGTGGCACAACTTTGCTTTTTTCTTCATGTCTCTCGCCCTGAGATTTAAAATCATGATTTTCCAATTCTATATCATAGACTGCTTTGTTGTCTTCGATTCGCATGTTTGAACACAAAAATCTGATGTCACACGAGCCAGGTATGAACATTTTCATTTACTCACGCGCTCGTGTCTACGCCCTCCTCAAGTGTGGCACAACTTTGCTTTTTTCTTCACTTGAATTTCAAAATCGTGGTTTTTCAATTTTATATCATAGATTGCTTCCTTAGCTTCAAATCGATTGTTTGAACACAAAAATCCAACATCATACGAGCCAGCTATGAACATTTTCATTTACTCACACGCTCTTGTCTACGCCCTTCTCAAGTGTGCCACAACTTTGCTTTTTTCTTCATGTCTCTCACCTTGAGTTTCAAAATGATGATTTTTCAATGCTATATCATAGTCAGCTTCGTTAGCTTCGATTCGCATGTTTGAACACAAAAATATGATATCACAAGTGCCAGCTATGGACATTTTCATTTACTCACGCGCTCTTGTCTACGCCCTCCTCAAGTCTTGGACAACTTTGCTATTTTCTTCATGTCTCTTGCTCTGAGTTGAACAATCTTGATTTTTCAATACCATATCATAAACTGCTTTATTCTCAAAATGATATGTGTGCAATCATAACAAATGGTACTTAGCACATAACAAATTATATGTGTGCAAGCATGGTGTAATGTTAGCATCCATAACCTCAAGCTTGAATCCAAGGCCACAGAATACACACCTTCAGTAACGAGATACATCATACACTATATGAACACTGATGATATTTTATACCATAGAAGGTCAAAAAGGAAAATTATAAAGCATTACTGTGATATAGTAATACTTGTAATTGTACTTTCCATGCAAGCGGGGTGCTCAACTACCTCTGGACACAGAGTATCTAAACCTTTCTCTTTTAGACCATTCATCAAACATGTTAGGTTCTCAAAATGTAGCTTTAAGGCTAATAAATTATCATCAATTTCAGAACGAGAAGCCCTCCATGTCTCTAGATCTTTCTTCTGTGTTCCCAGTTGAGTACCCATATTTGTGAGCTCCTTCTTCAACTCCTCTTTCAACACATCGCTTTCAGAATTTTGGATTGTTGATGCAATCCATTCATATGTATTTGATATAGATGTGAATTGTTTTTCTACCGCCATCTCACCAAATGAAACTTCTTCCAAATCGGCATGCAGTGCTTGCATTCTTGTTTGCATGGAAGCTATACAACACGACAATCACTCTTCATGCTTTTCTGTCAATGTGGTTCTTTGTTTTGCAATATGTTGAGTCAACACAGATGTCCTAGATGGGATTTCAATAGGAGAGGTACCCTCAGACTTCATGGTAGTGTTGGTACTTGAGGACCCTCTATAATATGATGATCGATGATGAGAAAAATCTTCCCAATCAACTTCAATGCCACCATGGAGTTCACATGCAAATGCACATGCAAAAATAGTTCCTACCTCATTGTTTAGGATGTGTTTCGTATCATAAACTTGTTCATATCGTGACTTTAGTTCAGTGAGATAATCCTTCTTCAATTGAGTAAGGTGGAAACCTCTCCTTGTCTCGGGTTGTGATGAGCCCCAAGTTTTCATCATCCACATGTCTAGGTCTTCATAAGGGTCAGGTCATGCATGAAGGAAATAACCCCATCCTAATTTTGTACCTCGAAGGATGTTTGTGTAAATCTTCTTGCCTCGAGTTGTTGAAAACTTCGACCTCCCTCTGGTGGGGGTCATCCTACTTTCTTTGATGGGGGTCCTTTTTCTTTCCTTGCATGGTGTGTTGACATTTTCTTCTTCGTGGGCGTCTTCCTTGTCATGTGAGTCTTGTCTCTCTTCTTCGCCTCACATGCACAACAATAATAAATAACAATAAATCACAATAACATTTAACGCCAGGACAACCAGACAACGCACCCTCTTTCCATATGTCAACATGTACAAAATTCAAGGAAATGCCGAACATGAAACATAATGTTAACTCCCAATACAGTACATATACATGCATCATAATAGTACTAAATCAGGTAGGAAAACAAGAACAATAAGGATGACAAGAACAACAAAAAGGACAACCACAGATAGACAAGAACAATATCATTTAACAAGAACCCGCTTTCAATATGTCAACATGTACAAAATTCAAGCGAATGCAGAACATGACATATGCATGTACAAGACTCTCAAATTCAAGCATGTGCATGTACAAGGTTCTCAAATGATCAAGGGAGAACAACACAAACAACAAGAACAACAAAAAGGACAACCATAGATAGACAAGGACAAGGACAAGGACAAGATTATTTAACAAAACCCACAAGAACATTGCATTTTACCATCATAGAACCCTCTTTCAATATGTCAACGTGTACAAAATTCAAGCACCTACAAAAAATGGCATATATGCATGTACAAGACTCTCAAATTCAAGCATATGCATGTACAAGGTTCTCAAATGGTCAAGGGAGAACAACACAAACAACAACAACAAAACCCTAAACGACAATAACACATAGAATCAAACATGTAGCAGAACATGCACCAGATGTCGTTATGGTTGTAGATGTCATTGCAGAAGTTTTTACAGAGGAGACACATTTGAAGCACGGGAAGGAAAGAGTAACAAAGAGAGGAGGTACGAACCTAGGGAATCACCGAGTAGAAGGGGGAAGGAGAGAGGGGAGAGTCTAACTGACTAACTTTCAGTTCGAGGTTAACCTTTGAACCGAGAGAGAGAGAGAGAGAGAGAGAGAGAGAGAGAGAGACTAACTTACTATCTTCATGATTGACTGACTACCCGAGATCTTGTACAGTTAAGATCTCTGTACAATATTACCTAGGATTGTGAACCGACAACCTTAATTGCAATTGGCTACAAGAGGAATGTTTGGACATAGACATAATAGTGGAAGGATGTGTAATGTTTTTTCATATTTGAAATCCATTTTCATTGAATATGACTTTTAATTTTAACACAAGTGATGATCAACTTTTTAAACCCAAATATTGGATTATTTTTACATTTTTTGTTTTTCCCTCATAGAATTAGTACTAAAATTTTGGCCAAAAGTTGGTACACCATAGCGTGCTCTGGCCCTGGGGGGAGGAGGTTTTGTGCATTACCACTAGAGCTTGTCGAGGCCAAGTCTAGTGATAGTGTCCTAGTTGGTATAGGGGGGTTTTTTGTGGGTGGGGAAAGGGTATGTGTGGGGTGTTCACTATTTAAGCACACTTCGTATCTAGATACTCAATATGACGTGGGACGTTATTATTTACCATTTGACAAGAAAGAGAGGGGAGAGAAGGAGCTTCCCTGTTTATAGTGGCCATTGGAGGATCGGAGGCGCAGGCGCCGGTATTGGTGGTCGTTGTTGGTGGATCGGCTTGCGCATTGGTGTTGATGGTAGTTGCGGGTGGATTGGCGGGTGTGTTGGTTTTGGGTGTGTGTCGTTGAGTGGGTCGTGTTTTTTATCCTCCCTTTGGGATGCTTGTCGCCATTTATTTGTATGCTCGAACATAGAGAAAAGTAAGAAAGAAAAAGACTTGAAAAGGAATGGGATATAGGGGTGTGAGTAGGGGTGAAGTGTATGTTTTGTTGGGGCCAAGATATATAGTATGGAGGGGTAAAGATATAGAGTTTGTAAAAGTGAGATTACTAGCGGGAGGGTGATGAGCGGCAAACACTATACCTAAACACTAAACACTAAACACTAAACAATAAACACAAAACACAAACCCAAACCCTAAACCCTATATACAATTGAAGAATTACCATGGGATTCCCCCATAATTCACATAAAAATAATAAGCATTTGGTCAAAAGCAAGCCATTTTAAATGTCATATCATTTTTAATTACTGCTATAAGCACTTTATAATTGGTTTTCACACTCATAGTAGATTTTTGTCATAACAAGGTCGGCATATCTTAATAGGATTCCCCCATAAGCATTTGGTCAAAAGCAAGCCATTTTAAATGTCATATCATTTTTAATTACTCCTATAAGCACTTTATAAATGGTTTTCACACTCATAGTAGATTTTTGTCATATAACGAGGTTAGCATATCTTAACCTAACTAGGAATTAGATTCATATTATGGTGCTTGCACAAGACACCATTCGCATCATTATGTCCCTACATGTTTTATTAACTTTCATGTTGATTATGGTTTCTTTTCCTTATGTGGATATCTACAACACACCCGTTTGAATGAACTAGTTTTGGTAGATGTAAATTTTAGTTGTTCACTGAATCGGAAGAATCTAGTGCTTTGAAGTTTTTCATAAGCCTCTTAAGTATATTGCTAGAAAATATTTGAGATATTACGCCAATATGATCTAACATGCAATACAAAAGTGTGACATAAGGGTATTCTAGCAATATGTTTTAACTCATGTTTTGCACATATTATTATGCATGCAATGGCAGAGAGGACACAAGATTGATTCGATTTGACAATTATGTGTTTTTTTTAATACAAAAAGTCCAATTATGTGGAGCTTTATCTACACATGATATAGATCCTTTACGTGTAGACACCAAGCAACGAGATCATTGACGATATGGTCATTGTCTAGTAGAGGGGCGAGTTTGTAGTTGAAAGACGGATGTAGCACAATGGCTGGGTATTTTTAGAACATGTTCATGAGCTTTGAAGTCATTCTTGTATTGGGTCTCGCCGATGAATTTTGAATCACGAGAATTATTATCATCAATGTTCCTTACTATGCTTATGCTGTGAGGATCAACCATTGTCGATTTCTTAAAATTTTGATCATATGTGGTCTTGTTGTCCAACACAGCTCCTTTGGCAATGTCGAGATGGGTTGAAGAATGAGCCCCAAGCCCAATGCGCCTACACATGGGCAATCGCCGAAAGTGAAAGTGATGTGTCGTGTCACTACAGAAAGACGAGTCATTGAAGTTGCCCAAAGTGACAATGGGGGGACTTTGAATTCGAGCAAACATTCGAGGTAACTCCTTGGAATTGTTCCAGAATCTCACCTTGTACATGGTCCGATGGTCAAGAACGGAATTTGGGGCTCCGTCGCCCATAAAAGTAGTAGACGGAGAAGGGGCAGTTGGCGGGAGGCTGCGTGTGGAGGAGGACCCCCGAGTCGTGAAGTCAAGCTGCTGCTTGTAGAACGTGGCTGCTGCTGCTGCTGCTGCATCCGTCCCACGTGGCTCCACGTATTGCACCTTCTCATACGGATAATGACGCTGGTACGCCTGCTTGTACACAGATCGCAGATTGCTGGGGTAACGGGAGCCCAATGCCTGCAACGGATGGGCCCAATATGCACGCATATGTTTTAGAGGTTTGGAAGGTATGTGAAAGCGAAGGCAAAAGAATTCACTGATTCAAATCAATCAATCATCATCATCATCATAAAAAGAAATCTGTAACTTATTTTCTTACGTCATTGTCTGCATGCCCGCTCGCCATTTTCCTCACTCACGCGCGTGATTCTACACAGATTAAACCACACCAAACTAATCTCTTAATTAATTGGTTCAATTAGAACATCTTGTTTTGTTTTGTTTTGTTTCCCCTCATGGTTAATAATCATCGTTCGCGTGGGATTAATTACATACAACTAATCTTGTTTGAATCATGAGCGCATTAATCTAATTGAGCCTGCCTTCTCTCCCCCCCCCCCCCAATCCCCAATGGACGCAGCCTTTCATGGGTTTCGTTCATTTAATTTGGTTTCACACTTGGGCCTTGAAGACATGCCGTATGTATGTATGTATGTATGTATGTATGTATGTATGTATGTATGCAGCCGTGTTTGGTTATATGTATCGCACATACGAATATGCATACCCATCATTACATGAACAAAGAAGATTGTATTTACGTAAATGACAAATAACCATCCTTATAAGATGGTTACTTTTACACATACATCCCATGCACTAGATTCAAAGACACATGCTTAAAAGTTCAATATATACATTATATAAGCCTATGTTGCCAAGCTCCATAACAGACAGAAATTTATACCAGTGAAAGAATATGATCTAGTACTATAGATGTGCCCAGCCCCATTACAAGGATCAAACTTGGAATCGGGATGATACCATGTTCAAACATCACTATGATGGATTGATTGTTGGATTCACATCAAAACTACCACATTAATCAACTTCCAGATCTAGTTCCAAAATGGGGGGGGGGGGGGGGGGGGGGGTTGAAGATTGACTAGATGACATCCAGAAATTTAAGCGAGACTATCAAGGTTCATCAGACACTACCACATTTGTTTTGGAGATCTCTAAGTTCCCAAACCATTATTATTGATTCAAATAATAATAACCGTCTACATTGTATCTCTTATTTCTGTAAATGTTATGTCAAAATATGATGGATTTCGAAATACCTTTTATCCAATTGACTTGATTAACTATTTAAGTGAGACATCATATTTCCGAGGAACCCAATTGTTTCGAGAAAACTATGGGATGCCCTTAAAGACATTCTTTATTTCTCCAAATTCACCATAACTCTCTGTTATTTCCAAAAATACCTCACCAATCAATAGTCAAAATATGTATATGTTAGAAAATTATGAATCCATTAAATAGGTGTCCGGGTTTGGGGAACCTTCTCCATCACAAGTTGCCAAGTGATACTACTACCTCCATGACAACTGAATGTCATCTCTAAAGCTTTTTGTGATTCCCATGACATTGAGATTGGACATTATTAACAACCACTTCCATTGCATACATAATCAGAACATACACTAGAAAATTGTGATTCCATTAAAATGGGTGTTCAGGTTTGGGCAACCTTGTCCATCACTAGTTGTCCCCATGGTACAACCTTCACAACAACTTAAGTAGGTCATCAAAAAAGGTTCTAATGATTCCAATAGTCAAGGATAGAACATGTGATGTCATGATAACCAAGGATATCATAGCCTCTTTTGTGTTTTCCTCCTTGCAAATAACACTATGGCACCAATGTGGCAAGAGTGTGCTACCAAATAACACAAACAAACATTATAACATCTAGTTGTCCAAGTTAATGTTCAACACAATTATGGGTTGTGCATGACAGATGACAATCAATTAGGACCATTGTAGATTGGCCCTTGTAAGGATGTTGTTAATTGATCACTCTGATAATTGAAATCTAGTCATCTCTTAGAAAGAATATTTTTCATATATAGATTAATAGTCCTATTGTCAATGGTCATTGTTACTTTCCTTATCTCTCTCTACAAAAATATTTGAGTATAGCCCTAGGCCTCATCATTTTCAACCTATTGCTAGATAACGTAATTTTAGTTTTGAACAATAAGTTCTAATAATTGTATGATGTATCATACTAAAGCTAAGTGTTACTTTGATTGTAGACCTGTCTTTTCAATTAGTGCTCAATAATGTAGGTATTGGACTTGCAACATACATTGATACTAGAATACCAAATCAAAAAACATTTAGGCACAAAGTTTTTTCTAGCAAGGTGAACTCTTTTGATTCATTATTAGTTATGAGTTTATAAGTGTATGTTTCAATTCTTTCCCAGGTTCCAACTTGCTGTTTTGCATGCATTTCTAAATTCATTTTATCTCCTCCCTCTCCAGCATAAGCCTATATACACTTTATTTTACCTCAAAAGATAGGTGAAAGCCTATAAATAATGGATCTAAGATAGGGACATAACAAAGGCCTTGTATTTTGACAAATTGAATGCATTAAATAAAAAAAACTACCCCCACATATAATAAATACTCCAAACAAACAACGCCTCAAAACACATGTTCCTCGAGCACTAATAAACACATCCATTGCACTTTAAAATTGTTTTCCACCAATCAATGGTTTTTGCATAATCCATATGGCCTCACAATGTACATCCATCCATGATTCAATCGGTATGATGCCATATATTTTACTCGTTGAAATGGGCAAGCAAGTGTTGCCAATCTTGAAAGCATCGTCTTGTTGATGTAAAGGTGACACATAACATTATCTAGGAGTTTCTTAATATATTGGCACATAGAATATTATGCAATGCCCAAGCCATACATTCTCTAGATTCCGATAAAGGAAATACATCTCTTAACTTAAACAATGGATATACCGTATGCAATAGGGAGTTGGCTTCTCGTGAACGAGATATCAATAGTAATTCTGGAAATATAACACTCATATGTATGTTTTCCAATTGCATAGAGTTCCCTTATTGAATCTTCGTGCCTTGCAAATTGAGGTTCTCCATCATTTCTTCTGGCTAATTATTAAACTAGCACTCAAGGGCAATCCATAATAGGTCCTCTTGAATGAGCAAAGCTACACCCAAGTGAGATTCCAAAAGTCATTTCTAGTGTCCACAGAAATCAATGGAATCTACATCCAACCACTTCATGCCATGGCCCATAAGGTTCATTAGCAAGGTTCCATAAGTTAATTCTATTGTCCATGGAGATAAATCGAATCTACTTCCAGCACCTCATTCCATTCCTTAAGGGCATGATTAACCAAAATAGAATTTTGAAATTGGTTCAGTGGGAGAGGACCCAATATGCTTGAGAACTGTGAACCCTCTTTTTGGTCATATTTAAATTGATTGACCCTACTTTTGACATTCTATAAGTAATATGGTGTGCGTGCAACCAATCTATATTCAACAACAAATCTACAATCGGAAGTTCACTTCTAGACTAAATTGATCTCTTCGTAAAATTGCATGCCTAGAGCTTCTTTTTATCTTGTTTGTTGAGGCTACATGCATCCATTGAATACAAGTATCAAATAGACGGGGCACAAGCTAATACAATTTTTGCTTCCATCCAACATGAATATAAAGCATCTCATTAATATCTATTTGTATGCAAAAAGAAAACACCCATCTTATTATGATCACGTGGAGCATAATAGATATGGATTTTTGCATTTATTGTTTATCAAAAGATAAAATGAATATAATGGAAATATGTCACTGGTGCAAAAACAATATTTTCTAGGAAATACTAGTTAAATATATTCATTTGTTGTAAACTAAATATTGATTGGTCAAATGGGACTACCAATGCATGAACCATATGTTTATGTGGATTGTTCATTAATTCAAATAATCTCGACATTGTAGGTGTGTTGACATTGTAGGTGTGCATGTATTTATGTGAAGGTTATAAAAGAAGGCATCACATTTAAAAGTCATATGATACACCATTTAGTGATATCATCATTAAAAGTTTTGCTCAATCTAGTACATGGCATGGGGTTCGACTGAGATGTATTGACAAACTCCGTCAGTTCTTGAAGTGAAGTTTTCTTTAAATCAAGTAAAGCGTACACTTTGGAGGTTGTAACTTATTGTTAAGAACCTTACTATTCATTGTATTGTGTAGAATTTTATGAAACTAAAGTATTCCAATAAAAAAGCAAAGTGACAAACGTGCAATTAATGACACTATGGATGTAGAACTATCAACACTTACAATATACATCATGCGACCCAAGAGAATCACATGGCTCAAGTGTAGAAAAATGTTATGCATAAACAGGTTGAGTTCCATTAAATTTACTTTCTTCACATGCTTTGAGATTAAAGGATCTACAACTCTCCATGAAGACCATCTTTTTTAGTGTGGACGCTTAATCTAAGCATGCTTGCCATGATTTCTTGTAGGTCTTTTAGATTTCATAAAATCCCTTTCTTGCATCAACCAATGCGTGGTTTGGAAAGCTAGATGGACCCATGTATTATTGTCTTAAGCTAACTCAATAGGGCTACAAGTTGTCAGATAATGGTTGCCGCAATTTTACGCATTTGATAGAGAGAGTCGAACCCTTGTCCACCATAGCATGTATTACAAACGACTCTTTGATTTCATATTCCAGGTGAGTAACTACAAATGCATATATTTGTAGCTTGGTTAGAGTTGATCCACAATCTTTCAATTTTGATTGGGATGCCTCAACACAGAATAATTGTTTGATTATATAAGTCGAAAATAGAATGTTGTATCTTAAATAATGGCCATTTGAACTAGGACAATAAACTTACCCACTCTCACCAGTTCATTCTCATATTAAATAGTTGATCAAATTTTGCATATAGAACTCTTCATGTTAAGCAATCAACATTTGAATCGTAATAGCAATAACATATTAAAGCTTCTGAGTCCATTTTCATATCATGTGATTCATCCAAATTATAATAACACTTGCTTATTGGCACTAATCATAATGGAATTCCGCGTAAAGTACATTGTTAATCCCTCTAATCATGAAAAATGCGTCATTACAAAGTACAACATTAAGCATATTGTATGTAAATATGGAATATTTTAATTCACATCAAGTAAGTAATTTACTTATTAATTACCAATCATTAGATGTACAAGTTCCCTAATTCCACCATAGTGATGGATTAATTTTATGTGACTCATATGTTACATATACATATTACAATATCGCGAGGGTACATTATGTTTGGGCAAGATTTAGAAGTAACCAAAATACCCGTAAGTGTTATTGTTTCAGAAGTAACCCAAATAATACAATTGTAATCTTTGAGGTTCAAAGCTTGTTGTCTTGTCCATTCCCGTTGTCGTAAAGATTGTGGTTGTGTGTCGCAACCGTCGGGGTTCTGTGACTCGGGGATGATCGTGTGGATGGTGTGATGATAAGAAGCCGAGAAGGCAAGATAGATGCAAATTTGTCGCGAAAATAATTTTATTTGTAAAACCCACTTACAAGATTTATTTGCCGAAAGGTACTTGGCAAGACTCAAACTCACAAATTCTATTTGAGAAGAAGCATTTAAGATAGACCACTTCAACCTCTTTGTTCTTTCTATTAATATAATTCTCTCTCTATTTATATATACTAACTTTATCTTACAAAATTTGTTTACAAAAAAACTTTGTTTTCAAAGGACTTGAAGTCATAACCTTTTGTTGGCAAATAAGTATTTGACATGCACCACTTCAACTTCTTCCTTGTCTTATATTTCTCTTCTTTTCTTTAACTTTTGTCTTGAATTATGCAGGCCACCATCTTCTTTGGTGAGCTCCTCATCCCACACCCACACGAGCTTCTTCACTCGCTTCTTCTTCTTCGTCGTCTCCTCCTCATACAGGCGGTTTATTTTATATTTTTATTTTTATCTATTTATTTTATTTATAAATACTACAAATTCGATTTTGTAGTTGTACATTTGAGACATTATAAAAATGGCCCTTATTTAATTTCGACTCCCCCTTTTAACATAGTTACATTTGCGTCCCAAGTTGCATTAATCCTTCTTAAGCTTGTATCTTGGGCTTCTGAACTCCGATTCACAAACCGGAAATTCCTACATGCTCCTCGTCATAAGATCTAGATGGGAAATGTACTTCTATAGATTTTTGACATCGTGAAGCATCAACTTCACGACATTGTGTTATGAACTCTGAAGTCTTCTTTGCTTGCTCGCTCTTCTGGACGATCGACAAGATTAGATTGTCAGTTAAAGGCAAGGTGGTGCTATTGGTGTCCTCAAGAGTCATGTTTTGGACAACTCTTCAATCCTAGACCAAAAGCTCATTCATTCTTTGTTCCTCTCACCAAAATGGAGGCCCATGAGGGGGATGCCAATAGTATCCACAATATGAGGGGATGCACACTTGCTAATGACAATAGTATCCACAATATGAGGGGATGCCTCCAATGTTCCACTTGTTAATGACGAGGATGGAGCACTTTGAAGGGATGCCTCAAACCTCCATCAATTTCAAGTCTCTTCCTCCCTCCCCCCCCCTAACACGCATTAGAGGAATGATATGAATCACACCATCTACTAATATGCTAATATTGTATGCGTAGCCTCTAACAATGCTTACATTCATTACAAATGGAAATTATACCTGTTAACATATACAACTTTTCATTAATCTTTGTGGTATCTAGGTGAACATGGATTGCCAATTATGGCTGCCTTTGTTTTCTTGTTCTCTTTCTGCTTGTTGTGTTGGGTTTACATGTAATGAATGGGCTCTCTTGGTTGAGATGAATATAGTGTGTCAATGGGATCTAGATGCTTCTCGGAGCAACTCGTATCCCCTTCATTCTTATTCCATGGATTCATTGATTCATGCATTGCAAGTTGTTGATCTACATGTTGCTTCCACACTTGGTTACGATGTCTCTAAGAGAAATGAGTTTACGATAGTCCCTATTGATGAGAAAAGAGAGAACAAGTGGTTTATCCAACACCTCTGTGTTCATGCACTCAACATCATCTTCACAAGTATGGAGAAAGTGGTTGTCCTTCTTGCTTTGTACGCCATGGAGACGATAAGGTATGGTTATGTGCATCTCGTCACTGTCCTATGGTGGGTTTATGTCAATGCAATACCATTGCAACTTTTCTTGTCATCCTCGTTCCATTTGGATGTGAGTGCCTCTACAAAGCATGAACCTAAGTCCATCATCAATGTAGCACCAATGGTAGCTAATGTAATGTGTCTGCATGCAATCTATCAAAACCATTATTGATTGTCGGGCATGACACCTAGAGAGGGAGGGAGACATACTGTTTTTTTTCTTTTTCCAAAAACATATCCTCCATTGGTATTAATGAAGTCAATATACAAAACAGTCCACTATTACAATCAATATTGCAACATATTTAAGTAAAAACTTCTTGAACAGTCATGTAGTCTCAGCAATCCAGCCACCTTTTTTGTCGATGAATTCCAATGGTTGGTGTCGATGAATTGTTGCCACCGAAATCATAAGACCACTAAAGAGAGGGGAGAGAGACATAATGTTAGGAGTTTATTGTTGCAGTTATCCGTTCATAATTTGAAAAACCTTATTGATCCACCTAATCAAGCATGTTCCATTTTTTTGTTTGATTGTCATAGGTCATCTAACAAAATAGGTGGGTTTCGACCTAAGACTTGCGAGATGGCCTGCCAATAATGTGTTCATGTTTAGGAAATAAAGAATATCTAACCTCTTTTGATGCCCAAATGGACCTTTGACGCAAATCATGCACAATGGAATGCATGTTGGAGTAGCATCAAGAACTTGGAAGTTGGTTGTGCTATGTCTCCCCATGACGACATAAATAATATTCCCACAAGTTCATAGTCTACCGTTGGCTCATTAAGCAATGATTGTTGATAGAACACTACCGATGACTAATGATAAAGGTCTTGTCAATCCAGCCCTTGAGGTAAATCAATCCCCAAAAGAGACGTGGCAAGTTGCAACTCATTTGCCAAATTGTATGATTTTCCACAAACTAAATTTGGACCCATTTTTTGTTGAAGAAGTGTAACTTGACCATTGCACTTGTCATAAAACATTTTACTTCCAAATTTCGAGCAAAAAATTAAGTCATGAAGTGTCATCAATATTTATTTGATTTAGAACATTTATACTTGGAGCTCAAATTGTAATCAATGTTCCAAAAGAAATGCCCCCAATGTAAACAATTGATCCTATGACTAGGGAACAAAAATGTACTTATATACAATACAATACAATACATTATCATACACCAACAATGTATTTTCATGTGAACTTGACCCAACACATTGATTCAACAATATTACATAACTATTAGGATGAGTTGTCATGGTTGACATCAACGACTTGTGGGCTTGGGTAAAGACTGTCAATGTATTATCAAGGGGATGCACTTGCTCAACGATTTTTGCAATTCTACTTTGTTACCATAACAACAAGCTATCATGGCATTATTACGATGTAGTTATGTTGGCCCCAAACTTGAAATATAGTATAGACCCTAAAAGTGCCATTTTCATGTGAACTTGATCAATAATATATTGCTCTTTGTGGTATTGTGTGGTCATCAAAACATTATGTCATAGTATCTAGGCAAATATGCAAAGTGCACCAAAAACCTAATCAATATAATTAATTTCGTCACCATGTACATTACGTAACATCGGGTCTGAATTCACAACATGGTCAAATACAAAAAGGGTCTATTGACTACCCATATGCTCAATCTACAAATTCCCCTTGTTGGCAAGACAATTGTGCCATGATATTTTGTAAGATCAGAAGTGTGTAGCAGGTCATAACATTGGTAGGAGATATAAATTGTGCAGGCTTCAATTCGTCGTAGTACAGGGTCTTCTTGGCTGTGGGTGCTCGATCTACAAACATGTGATAGCATGTTACATAGGAAGCAACCGTAACATTCTACAAGGCCTACTGAATGAATGGATTGATGGATACATACCCACATCATATACACAAATTATTCAAATCATAATGAAGAGACATTGTAGCGGGACCTACTCTTGCTTCAACTCACTTTCCATGCATGCCACATTCATAAGGGATATCTATAATAACAACTACCCATTCTTTGGCTGGAGTCATCATCATCATCCTTCCTTCACCTTCCCTTCCAACAGCAACGAAAATCTGATTCACATACATACATACATACTTTCCAGAAGAAAAATCACTTGTTTTTTTTTTTCTTTTTTTTGCGATTTTGGCAGTTAAAAAGAAGCCGAGAGAGAGAGAGAGAGAGAGACAACGCTGTAGCCTGTATCTGTTGTCTAGATGGAACAGAGTAGAGAGTGAGAGAAAGGAGAGAAGAGAGGAGAGAGACTTAGGAGAGAATAGAGAGAGACAGAGAGACCTACGAGTATATATGTATTGTATATGTATACATATACCCAGAGTGTGTGTGTAGTACATATTTGTGATGTTATTTGTTATCTAGGGAACAGAGAAATCGCCATTAAAGCTTTGAAGTGAGTGAGTGAGAGAGAGAGAGTAGTGCTGATTAGGGAGTCTTTCTGTGTGTGAGCAGAAACAACAGTCATAACAGGCTCTTTCTCTCTCTCTCTCTCTCTCTCTCTCTCTCTCTTTAATGCTGCCTACTGAGCTAGAGAAAGAAATTGAGGTCTTTGTGTTTGAAGGGAACAAAAGAGAGAGAATTTGAACCTTCACTGTTATTACTTATTGAACGGCCCTCTTCAGCTTCTCTATTTTCCTCTAAGCTTTCTATACGTAGATCCTAATCCTTGCCCTAGCCCTACCCTAGTCCCTAACCTAATGTCTTTCTGTAAAAAAAGGAAATCAGAGGGCAGAATGTAGAAGTCCATCCTTCCTTGGGCTTAATCAACTACATATTTTCATTCTTCTGCTTTGTCTTAAGACTTCTTAGGAACCCTCTCACACCTCTTCTCTGCTATGCCCTAACTTTACTTCTAACCCTAAAAAACATGCGAGTGAAGGAATCAGCAGAAAGCGGCATACTCAAAACTCAATCCCC
This sequence comes from Azolla caroliniana, assembly GCF_043228905.1. Lineage (NCBI taxonomy): Eukaryota > Viridiplantae > Streptophyta > Polypodiopsida > Salviniales > Salviniaceae > Azolla > Azolla caroliniana. Next base: position 193,865 of record NW_028230456.1, read on the forward strand.
CTACTTAGCTCTCAGGCTCTAACTCAAAATCGAACCCTAATACTAACATCGACCATTACACAAACCTGAATCCAAAGCCAAACTCTGGTACTAACTAACAGTGACCATAACACAAAGCCAGCGAGCGCTGCTGCGCTTAATCCTAACCCTAGCCTCATTCCTAATTAAAAACCCTAACCATGACAACTTCTCTGTTTTTGCATCATCTCCTAATTATAATGATCACATCCTTCATATATTGTCCTACTCACACAACATCTTCTCACAGCCCAGATGTGGATGCTCTTCTTGATTTCAAACGGGGGCTCGTCCATCCTGATATGCTTTCAGACTGGGAGGATGCAGCATTGTCATGGCCGGCTCCGCTGTCTCCGTGCGTGAAGTGGCGTGGCGTAGCTTGTGACCCCCGAGGTCGTGTGTCACAACTCAGCCTTCGAGGATTATCCTTAGAAGGGCCCATCACTCCTCTCTTCTCTCTCACTGAGCTTGAATACATTGACATTAGCACTAATAAGCTCTCAGGCTCAATCCCACCCGAAATTGCTAAGGTCAGAAGCCTGAAAGAAGCTATATTAACCAGTAATTTGATCCAAGGTCGGATACCACCGGAGATTGGTTCTCTCCCTTTGCTTCAAAAGCTCGACTTGGGCGCGAATCAATTGTCAGGACCAATCCCCAGTGAGATTGGGAATCTTTCTATGAGTTTGCGGTACCTTGACTTGAGCTCGAATGAATTAAGTGGGACCATTCCCGCATCTTTAGGTAAGCTTGGATTGTTGACTAATCTGGACTTGAGCTTGAATGGGCTAGTAGGGTCAGTACCTGAGGAGATTGGCGGCTTATCTTTGCTTCGAACCATTGACCTAAGCAACAACTCTTTGGGTGGGAATTTACCGGAGAGCATATCAAATATGTCTAGCTTGACCCACCTATGGCTCGACGACAATGCATTCACGGGTCCTATTCCAACCCGCATTTTTGATCTCACAAGCCTACAAGAATTTGCTGCTCGAACCAATCGTCTCTCGGGTTTGATACCGCCGAATCTCGGGAATCTTCAGTCTCTAGTGTCTCTAGACCTCTCCGACAACTCTCTCTCATCTTCACTCCCTCCCTCGATAGGAAACCTTGTATACCTCGGGTTCCTCATTCTTCACAAAAACTCCCTTTCAGGCCCTATACCGTCAGAGCTCGGGAATTGCTCTTCTCTACAAGTAGTAGAGCTCTCATTCAACGACTTCACAGGTCCACTACCTCTGGAGCTCGGATTTCTTTCTTCCCTGGCCACTCTCTCTGTTGAGAAGAATGCCATCTCAGGTCCCATCCCTCCTTCTTTCGGAAGCCTCCTTCAACTCTCCACCCTCAATCTTGGCTACAATGATCTCTCAGGTGAGATACCAAAAGAGCTCGGAAATTGTTCCTCACTCATGGAACTTTATATGGGTAGTAATAATCTGTCAGGGTCTATACCACGAGAGCTTTGCAACGCTGAGAGGCTAGCCACTATTTCCATGAACCAAAACCGTCTCTCGGGTTCGTTGGACTTTACATTCGAAGCTTGTTTTTGGCTCAACACCTTGGAGCTAGAAGGGAATGAGCTTTCTGGTAGTATTCCGGGATATTTCTCAAGGCTTCCTTTGCTTAGCTTGATGCTAGCCAATAACAATCTAAGTGGAACTATACCGGAAAGCTTTTGGAACATTAGTACCCTGCTTGGTTTCTACGCGGCTAGCAATGCTATAGAGGGTACTCTTCCACCTCTCATATCCCAAATGCATGCACTTCAAGATCTTATACTTGACAATAACCTCTTCGAAGGTTCTATTCCTCTTGAAATCAGTAGGATGTCCAAATTGTCGGTTCTCTCTTTGAATGGGAACCACCTCTCAGGGCTGATTCCTATGGAGCTTTTCAAATGCACAAAGATTACTACTCTCAACTTAGGTGGAAATAACTTCAGTGGGCCGATCCCAGCAGAGATAGGAGAGCTTCAACTCTTAGGTAATTTGGTTTTGTCTAAAAATAGGCTATCCGGACCTATCCCACCAGACCTATGCCGAGCTTTCCAAATCAGAACTATCCCAGATAGTATTTTTATTCAGCATTTTGGCCTTTTTGATCTCTCTCAGAATGAACTCTCTGGACCTATACCTAGCCAGATTGGACAATGTGTTTTTGTGGTTGATCTCCGATTAAGTCAAAACAAGCTCACAGGGTCTATACCTTCAACTATAGCTCGACTCAATGATCTTATCAAGATGGATCTCTCCGAGAATAGTCTATCAGGTGGGATTCCTCCTGAACTCGGCGAGCTCTCAAAGCTTCAAGGTCTCTCATTGGGTCATAACCAGCTTACTGGAAAGATTCCAATGGAGCTGGGCAGCATAACTAGTCTAGTTTTGTTAAATCTAACTTGGAACCAGCTATCTGGTTCGATTCCTGATGCTCTTGGAGAGATAAATGGGCTCACTCAGTTAGACCTTAGTTACAATAATCTCGAAGGTGAGCTTCCAGTTTCATTGCAGAATCTTATTTCTATTATGGGTCTTCATCTTGAAAATAATATGCTTACTGGCGGTATTGGGAACATGCTTTCGGAGAGTTCAGTGTGGCATGAGATGCAGATTCTTAACCTTGGAAAGAATCTCTTTAATGGCCCTTTACCTACAAGCTTAGGGAATCTTTCGGGGCTCTCAGTTTTGGATCTTCATAGCAATGAGTTTGTCGGAGAGATTCCAGCTTGTCTAGGAACACTATCTCAGCTAACATATCTAGATTTATCCGATAACCACTTAGTAGGAGGAGTTCCTTTGGGTTTCTGTGAGCTTCCTGATTTAATGTACTTAAACGTCTCGCGGAATGAGCTTTTTGGAGCGTTATCAAATGCAGGTACTTGTGGTGTTGAGCTCGACCGAGGATCCAAACCTTGTCAGATTCTTGGTCATAGTAGTTGTTCCTATGGCTACCAACCATCTTCTTTGAGTAAGGGCGCTGTATGTGGTATCATTCTGGCATTGCTAACCACCAGTGCATGCGCTTTCTATGTGCTTATCAAATGGAAGAGAAAGCGGCATTATATTCTTTCGGGGAAATTCTCTGAGACTACGAAGCTATATGGGTCTCAAGAATCATCCAGTTGTTATGAATCTAGCAAGTCCAAGGAACCACTTAGCATCAATGTGGCCATGTTTGCACAACCTCTCATTAAGTTAACACTGGCAGATCTTCTCCTTGCAACTGACAACTTCAGCAAAACCAACATAATAGGGGATGGTGGGTTTGGGACAGTTTACAAAGCAAACCTGCCTGACGGCCGGTTTGTAGCAATAAAGAAGCTTGGTTATGGGAGCACTCAACAAGGAAATCGAGAGTTCCTTGCTGAGATGGAAACGCTGGGAAAATTAAGGCATCGGAACTTGGTCCACTTGCTTGGTTATTGCTCATTCGGAGAGGAGAAGCTCCTGGTGTATGAGTATATGGAAAATGGTAGCTTGGACCTATGGCTTCGCAACAAAGCTGATGCTCAAAAAATCCTGGATTGGCCAAAAAGATTGAGAATCGCAATGGGTGCTGCCCGTGGGCTAGCTTTTCTTCACCATGGCTTCATCCCACATGTGATACATAGAGATATGAAGTCAAGCAACATTTTGCTAGATGCTTCATTTGAGCCGAGAGTGGCTGATTTTGGGTTGGCTAGGCTTATAAGTGCTAGTGATTCTCATGTGACCACACACATAGCTGGAACATTTGGGTATATCCCACCAGAGTATGGACAAAGTTGGAGGGCAACAAGAAGAGGAGACGTGTTTAGCTTTGGAGTTGTTTTGATGGAGCTTTTAACTGGAAAAGAGCCGACTGGATCCGAGTACAAAGACTTTGAGAGTGGTAATCTTGCAGATTGGGTGAAATATATGGTTCGAATTGGTCCTGGTCATGATGTGTTGGACCCTGTTATTGTTATGTCTAATGATGGGATATGGAAGACTCAGATGCTTCAAGTTCTTAACATTGCTATCTCATGCACATCTGAAGATCCTTTCAGAAGACCTACCATGCTACAAGTGGTTAATGATCTCAAAGACTTGCATGGCTCGATTTGAAGGATGTGGGTATAGGTTGTGTATGGACATGATTGGAAACATTTGATTTGAAGGATGTGGGTATAGGTTGTGTATGGACATGATTGGAACAAAATGTTTCGGCAATTTGAAGGTTGAATGCATGCCACTATTGCATGTTGTATGTATATGGAACTCAAAAAACCCTGTTCTGCTTGGTTTGTTGCATTGCATGCTACACATTACATGTTGTACATAAAGTAAGAAATGTTTGTTTCATATGAGGCTAGCTAGCGAGGGTCGGTCTGGTCTGTCTTTGAAGTTCAATCCTTCATTGATTGGTGAGGTGATGTCCTCTTTCGGTATGGACATGCGTCTGTGGTTAGGTGCCTAACTGGTGATTGGCTTGATCCAACCGAGTAGCTGAATGAATGAAATATTGATTTGGTTGGACATGGATAAAGAGTATTCTTCTTAGGGTTTGGTGCGTTGATGTCTCATTTATGAAGAGTAGTCACTCTATTTGAGAATGTTCAGAAGAAGACAATTATTGATTTCTTTTAGTCCTCTGTTTTTTGTGATTCATTTGTTCAACGGGTATATCTGTTGAATTTGCCTTGGTACTCTGGATCTTTCATGTGTTTGGTTTCGTGGTCAGATATAGCCGATAAAAGAGCTTTGGTCCATTCCTGTTGGAAGCCGTTGAGGGCTAGTCGTATGTATGGCCCTAGTAAGTAATTCCTGAAAATCATGCGTAATAATAATAATAATAATGTCTTCATATTCCAACTTCCTTCTGTAATGAGAGCTTAGACTACTACTACTAGTCTTTGCTGCGGGTTCTTTGACAGCATAATTGAAAGCTTGTAAGTAAAGGGTACTAACTACATACATTGTAACGTTTCCACCACCCTAAAATATTACACTCCATATTTCCTTTATCTGAGAGCCAAGGTGATGAAAACGTGGAATGATGATACAGTATATTCCTTGTGACATGTAGCAAGCAGCACCAATCCACTCAAGGAGTAATATATGTTGGGATCAATAAAGATACACGAGTAAATTGTGCTCTCCAAATTTTCCCAAATAAGCCTAGAATTTGGGGGAACACATAAATTGGACCAGCATGCAGAGCCCCTTTTTCAACCTTGACCCCATGTGACCTTACTTGAAGTGAAATTGAGTAATATTGTCTTGGACATGTGTGCCACGATAGTAGTAACGTTAAGTTAATTGCTTTGAGTTAGCTCCATATGCATTTCCTTCCTTTAGGGCCATGTTCATAATAGTCAAGTAGTGGGTCTCATCAATGCACATAAACAATCAATTGCAAGGTGATGGAAGAAATGGAATGCATGCAAAATAAGCAATTACAATTGTATTGTTCCAACATTTGAATATATCCTATTGTTTCTACCATTGTATATTATAAAACAATGCTAAGGTGTTACATTAACTTATGTGAACTCATTGGTTAATGGATGATTCTTAATGTACAATAAGATGAAGGAAGCAATTACATCTTGGTTGAAAGCTCCATGAATCCTTCACTATTGTATCTACATAAGTATGAAAGCTATCAAGCTTTTCCAGTAATAATGGGTTAGGTCAACTCTATGGAGGTCAAGTGGATGTTACTTCCCTACATTGATGTGGCATATAACTTAAGAAAATATAATGCATAGTGTAGCAAATATGTGCAAAGGTAAGGATTTGAACTCAACATCATTAAGTTGGATAACATACTGCTAGGGTAAGCACATACGAACAAGGCAAATGAAAAGTAAGCATTGTATGCAGCATACATTCAAACGTCAAAGTAATTACGAAAGCAAATGTAAAGGCTAACTTTGTCGCCAAGGTGGAACACACAAACAAATTGCGAAATAATTCTCCAATAGCCATAAAAAAATAACTTGCATAGGGCTAGAGTTATTGTGCCATGGAGAGCAATAACAAATTTACAATACAATACAAAAAAATAGAGTGGGTGATGTTGACCAATTGAAGGGTAGGTAAGAAATGTAACCCACAAAACCTTCCTACTACCATGATATATGTGGCAAAACCAGCAAAAATAAATCGTAAACGGTGGCTAACTATAGATTGCAACTTGGTGTACATCTTCTCTAGCTACTCGCGTTTTGAGTTGAAGTTGTGATGTATTGATTAGCTTGGCTTCTTTGGGTTTTAAGCAGATGATGGTTGGCAGGTGAGGATGTATAGAAATCCTTTAGCTACATATAGAGAGACCTTGCAATTGTGGGGTATTGTTATGAGATTAATATATATGAGTGTTATTTTGTGAAACAACTTGAACCCCACTTTATTTACATGCTTTAACTATTTACTCTTGAGGGAATTCCTATTTGCCTCAACACTAAACATTATGTAGAGATTATTAGAGAGCTGTAGAAAAGCTATTCAACCTCTTGACGAAACCTATTCAAAGTTTATAGTGGGTTAAATTAAACAATTGTGATAATAAATCTATAGTGAGAAATTATTACTTTAAACTAGGTGTCATTACCATGGAGAATTAGAATACAAGCATGTCCGCCAAAGACGCCCACTCTATGAACATGAGTTTGTCAATGTGTAGTCAATCATTAACGAATGGATTGATAACAATATGAAAAGTGATCAAGGTACAAAATGTAAATTCATAGTAGTTTAAATTAAACAATTGTTACAAACACTTACATATGGATATATTGTTAATTTTAAACTTTGACATGCCATGACTATGGGTTTTAACTAATAATCACACAAACATTTGTCATTGTCGTTCTCTCTCTCTCTATCTCTCTCTCTCTCTCTCTCTCTCTATATATATATATATATATATATATATATATATCATACAATATATACCATCATGATGAGGCCTTTCTGTTCACACAAGATTGTGATTCCAATTTACTTTCAAACCACAATATTTCTGTTACTCGTAATGTATTGAAAATGTGGCCATGCTTTAGAAAATCTCCCTAATTTTTTTTAAGTGCAGTGCTGTACATTTTTCAAGTATACATGAGTGTAATATATCTCTTGGGTTTCAAGAATGGGGGTATCGTGCTTCCACGATGGTACTTTAAAACACCTTGAGCCCAAGAGTTAATTTGGGCTCACTACGCTTGTTTGTATCCGCTACTAAATATTAAATAGGGGAGGAGAGGTAATGTCGACAATGGATGGTTTAGGGATGTTCGATAAACGTGTGAAATCTGCACCATCAGTTCATTATCTAGTGAAACTGTGTGAATCATTGCCGTATTATTTCTAACACAGCTACTATTTGGTAAGCCGACATGCATTATAACCCTACCGACTATGTGCATTTAATCCGACCATAAATAAATTCTAATCCGGTGGTCTAACCTGGTAAATAAATCCTAACATAGTGATCTAACCCAGTAAAAAATTTTAAAACCTGTGAGTCGTGACAATAGTACCATCTAATCTGCCATAATGATCCAACCCGGTAAATAGCAACATCTAACCCTGTAAAAAATCGAAATATCTTTCTTCGGTATGTATGTAGTTGAATGTCCTGGAGTAACAAAAAGAGCCCTCCTGTAGTACTAGCAAGGTGATCCGTTCAGGAATCAGAGCCCAGTTTCCCGTCAGGTCGCAAAGCTCCCGCATCGTTTCTCCCTGCAGATTCTTCGTACCAGGTATCAGATAAACAAAACGATCGCTCAACTTTATTCAGAAATCAAAGATGCCTGTATCTTCAGAAGCTTTCCTTGTGTTGAAGTCCCGCGTACTTGGTCTTTAGTTTTCGTTGAGAAAATTCAGATCCGTAAAGAAACAGACAGAGTTAGGCTTATCCTTTCACAAAGAATATACAATTACCGTGTTTAGGGTTTAGGATTCATTCAGCATTTAGTTGCATAGGTTGCTCTAAAGTTCTGTAGTTGGTTTGAACTAGAGATGTTTTATCACTCCAAAATGATGATCCTCGGCATTCTTTTGTTTTTCGTTCTTGCTAATGATGTTCTGAATACATGGATGATGGTGTCAACCTGTGCTTATCGGCTGGAGCAATGAAATACATTTTTTTGTTTATCATATCTGGAATAGAATTCCTGGGCCAAAATGAGTTTCTCAGGAGATGAGAGAACACAAGGATTCTTTCCTCTCATTCTTTCACATATCTGGGCTACCTACCGTGTTGAATGATAACCATGTTGTTAGTGGGCAATGAAGAGAGTTGTGACCCTAAGTCTCAACCATGTTGCTAGTAGGCAATGAAGAGAGTTGTGAGTCTAAGTCTCAACCATGTTGTTAGTAGGCAATGAGGGAGTTGTGACCATAAGTCTCAAACATGTTGTTGCTTTATTGAATGTCTGTAATCCATTTTTCTATTTGGCTTGAACCCGTGTGTAGCTTATGCAAGATGTAATATATTACAACAAGATGTACCTCTATCGGATCCATAATACGTAATATACTTGAATGCATTTGCAAACATTCTTTTTCATACATTTGCAAACGAATGCATATGTTATGACAACATACTTATGTTTTTTTTAAAGATTATTTACTTTTAACTTTCTTACTTTTAAAAAAAGTTTTACATTATAATAAATAATGAATACAAAAGTATGGTATTTACCATACTCGAATGCGAATGCACGGATGGTACATATGGTTCATACTATGAGATTCGGATCTCTTCAAACCCATTAAGACTGAATCCAAGGATACTTCAAATGTTCTCTAGAATCTAATTTTCAAATGAAGTTGGTGTCAAAGTGGATCAGACTTCAAGAAACATTCGTGTACAAGAAAATCCATTGAAAATTCCATATGTATAATATACTAAACACAAATTGTGTATAGACCGTTGGAAAGAACAACACATGAATGCTGGGTACAACTTGGTATTTGGAGCAGATTTTTTTTTGAGGTTTCTCAAACTTGAACAAAAAATTGAGTACAAGAAATCCCATCGAGAACTTCATATGTATGAACAAGGTCATATATTTTACACAATTTCTGCAGGAGCGTTGGAAAGAGAAGTTCTTCCCCACTTTGTATGAAGGTTGGAATAATATTTGCCTCGAGAATGATCCACATGCAATGCGATCAATGGTCGCTCTCATTGTTGTGGTAACATAGGAGACACTATGATCCAAGAACTTTGTAGAGATGGAAATCAGCTACAACAGCCTCCCTTTGATCATCGATCAAAGAACTCTACCCCGCCCCCCCCCATTTGGCCTTTGGGACCCAGAATACCCATAAATTAGCACGAATGCATGTAGACACAAATATTTACAAACATATACTTAATACTTAGAAACATAAACACATAGGAACCAATTGAAACATAAGCACATGCACGAAAGGTCCCGTCCACACAAGAATACTGAGAGAAAGGTTAACTCTTAACAACTACGAGCAACTCTAACATCGACAACGTCCACTCACATTTCACACACATCGTTTGTTTTCGAGATTTTACCTCCCCTCCCCTTTTTAATGTCCGATATAAACAAGCGGGCAACAAGTAGTAAGTAATGAGCGGGTAGCTATGGATGGATGGGTTCATCGGATATGTAATTCGAATGGTGTGCTATTTAACAAGTGCAATATTCGTCACTCACTAGAGAAGCAAGCCAATAATGAAGAGTAGTAAGTATGTATGCCAATAATGAAGAGTGACTAATACTACTTACTTACGCATACTTACTACTCTTCATTATTGCCTTACTTCTCTAGTGATAAGTATTACTTAGTAGGAAAGGATATATTGATATGTATATAGCATTTATTTCTTACTAATTAATGAATCAATTCTTCATCTTCATCTTCTGATTGGGAAGGAATGAGATCCAACAAAAAAATAAAATAAAATGAAATGAAATATATATATATATATGTATCAATGTATGTAATAAAAATAGTACATAGTGATGAGTTAATAATGATGATGGAAAGGATCAACGGTAAAGGCGGCATTCGAATTCATCATCGTCATCTTCTTCTTCTCTTTCCTGCGGAGAACAAGAAGTAGTAGAAGAAATAGAACCCATCCCGCCATAGCCTGTCCAACTCCTGCAACGCCTAGAGAGATGAGCTCTCACCTCCCCCCCGTAACAAAGGAAGATCTACGTACGTACTCACAGAAGAAAGGTAGAGATCTAAAGAAACAACCATCTCCTTCGTCCTCCTCTTCTTTACTTTCGTCTGCTACAGGTGCGAAGCTTCAGAATGAGAAGGAATATCTGCAGAAGCGGAGGCAGGAGCTGCGCCCTTTGTTGAATTCCATTCGCTTAGCAGAGTCGAATAGCTCAAGAAATGGCGACACGTCTGTCTTCAACGGTAGCAACAGTATCGGCCCTCTTCATATCTCTCGTCAGTATCACAATGATGCGTGGAAACAAGCTCCTACTTTCGCTTCAGCCAGTTCTTGGTCTCGCTGCAGGTATTCTGCGTTCCCGTAGATTTTCTTTTCTTCATTTCCACCTCTTTCTTTCTCTCCTGTTCTATTTAGCGCCCCTGTCTTTCTCCTTCAAGTGTATGAAGGAACGGATGAACTTATATGAAAGTTAACGAATGACGGACTTCGACTTCACATCATCTGTTTAGTCTCGTACCTTTACAAAATGAAGACAGAAGAATATCCTGTTAGTTCCCTCGCTTTCTCTCGACCAAGCATGAAGAAATTTCCTTCGTCACTTCACCTTTTTATTTTCTTTACTTTCTCTCTTTGTCAATGATGAAGAAGTTCTTTACATCATGGCATTCTTGATGAAGGATGGACAACTTCTTTCTCCTTATATATTCAAATTTTCTTGCTTTCTCAATCTGGAATAAAGAAGATCTTAGCATCATGCCATTTTTAATCAAGAACGAAGGAATTCTTCATATAGTCAGTTTCTTTACTCTCTTGATGAGGAGTGTAGTAAAATCTCCGAATTCATCCGTTTGGTTCTTATCTTTGTGGATAGAAAATGAAGAAGCTCGTCAGTTCATACCTGTAATATCTTACCTTTATCAATCGGTAATGAAGAACCTCTTCATTTGCTTCATCTGTTTAGTGTACTTTATCAATCAGGAATAAAGAACGTCATATCATAAGCCTGCTTTATTCAAGAAGGAAATACATCTTCAACGCATTGATATTCTCACTCAAGAATTGCAAATGCCTCCAATTCATCCGTTAGCTTCTCCTTAACTTTTTCTATCCAGAAGCCCAAGGTAGACTAAATAGCTTTTTCACATTGTTCACCTAGTTTCTCAATTTTGTAAATGAAAAAGACACAATAATGGCAAACCTCGTCACTGCTCTCGTTTAGGTTCCTAATTGTTTTATTATCAGGAATGCATAAAATATCCTGAGATTCTTGAAAGATAGATAGATAGATGTTTTTTACTCTCCATATATAGAGACCAATATTAACCCATGGGAACTTTGAGTTGCACATTAAAAAAGGAAGTGGTATTCATCCTCCACTAACCTTTCCTCGCATACCTTACATGACTCTATATTTGATTTATTTTAATGCTGTAAGGTAACTTCCATGCCTAGCTTGTGTGAATGAGTTTGAGGGTTCTACAAAAGTTTATACTCATGTTGGTAATGAGAAGGTTGAATATGGTCAATAATCATTTGTGCCTTGTGATGAACCCAAAATTTAGGGTTGATGCTTGCAATATAATATTCTAATTATATCCCCACTTCTTCCTTAGTGGTTCCATTAACCTGTCCTCGATAACTACATATTACCTAGAATAATTTGAAAGTTCGAAGAGATCTTCCATACCCAATCTAATCTCTGTAGTGCCTATAGCTCTATGGGGTGAACACATGTTTCCAAGAGCATAACCTGATAGGAGGTGGTGGATTCAATTCCCAGTCATCTCTTTAAACATCTTTGGAATCTTCCCAATATCATTCAGGGCATTTATCAGGGTAGTACCTCCCCACACTTCCCAATCTCTGTAGTGCCTATAGCTCTATGGGGTGAACACATGTTTCCAAGAGCATAACCTGATAGGAGGTGGTGGATTCAATTCCCAGTCATCTCTTTAAACATCTTTGGAATCTTCCCAATATCATTCAGGGCAATTATCAGGGTAGTACCTCCCCACACTTCCCAATCTCTGTAGTGCCTATAGCTCTATGGGTTGAACACATGTTTCCAAGAGCATAACCTGATAGGAGGTGGTGGATTCAATTCCCAATCATCTCTTTAAAACATCTTTGGGATCTTCCCAATATCATTCAGGGCATTTATCAGGGTAGTACCTCCCCACACTTCCCATCCACGGCTATCTTGGTTGCATTAATTCTCCAACCTGCTTAAAGCCTATGCTCAAAATGTGCACTCCTTTTATTTGCGGAGGATACATCAATACCAAGACATTTAAAGCTTTGCACAAATTGTACATGTTCTACTTATATGCAATCATGAGAGAGAGAGAGTGTGTGTGTGTGTGTGTTTTCCAGGGACCTAAACCATGCAGAGAACACTGTCATCGCTTACTGGCTTAAATATTGTCCTGAAGCTGTAGAGAGGCATGATTTTGAGGTTTTGACAAGAGTACACAATGGTAAGTGAAAAGATATTTAATTCTGTATTTACTCACATGAAATAGATAACACAGTGGCCTATTTCTTATTCGTGTAATTCTCTATGTTATTTGACAAGAATGCCTAGTGGTAAGCAAAAGTTTCTTTAAATCGGATGATAAGAAGTTCTGACAAGAAAAACATGCCATGATATGCAAAACGTTCTTGAATTCTGCTTAGATTCTCAGTTGTAGGTGTCAATGAATGCCGAAAGATCTAATTTTCATTGAAAATAGAAATACGAATACCTCTAACCACAATAAGTTATAATAACCAAAAACATCTTGAATGTGTGCTTGTAATTGAAAGAATAGACAGCGTAACCTGCTGCCTATACTTATCTACTGATGTGTATATTCCATAAACCTCTCTTGTTATTCTATTGGGCGCTTCTTTCTCTTCTCTGAGAAAAATCTCTGTACCAACATCGATTCTGTCTCATTCCTGGAGATTGGAATGGTAATCATCCCTTATATTTCTTTTATTTATGCAAACAGGTGGACCCCAGAACTTTCAAGGAGAGAAAACTGAAACTTACTGGAGTGAGGTCAGCAAGCACCTGAAGCAGGAGGAAATGAGGAAAATGAAAGAAAAAGTGTTGCATGAACGATCACCTTTGAGCAGCAAGCATTGTAAAGTTGAGCTTTCAAGATCACCTTCAGAGAAAAATTGTAAAGTGTCAAGCTTTCAGCTTAACTTTACATTTTGACTTTAAATTTTGACTTTTTAGAACACGCTCATACTGATCATTTGAATTCTATGCTGTAGCAAAACAGAATGAATCAAGGAAAACCTGTACACGGTTTCCGTCTCCACTGTCATCTATTATCACCAACACTGTATCTATGCATAGAACTCTGAGACATGGCTATAACAAGCTAAGTGGGGCCACTGGTACCAACAAATTGATCCAAAATATGAAGCCAAAGTTTTTCCATCAAACTTCTCAACATGAAACTGTGAAGCTTAAAGAAAATGTGTCACCTAAAGGAGAAATCAGGAGTAACTTACAGAAATGCTCCCCTCTTGGAGTTGATAAGGGAAGTGACAAATCAACACAGAAAAGACTCAATCATGTCAAGTATTTACATTCCAAATCTAAAATTGAACGTGTGCCTACTGTGGGACATGTTCTTGCTAATAATGAGAATTCCAACTTGTCAGAGAATTCTAGAAAAAGGAAAGAAATTGATGAAAACAGAAAGAAGGAAAAAGCTGCTCTGAAGATACAGGCATTTTGGCGTATGCGATATGTCAGGAGCCAGTATAGAATATCATACGCTGCAACTCTATTGATACAAAAGAAGTGGAGAAGCCATTCTAATGCTCTTTCAAGGTCAAAAAACAATAGTCCACATACACTCCAAGAAGGTAGCAAAACAGAAGACACTGATATAACGAGAGTGAAGTGCATTCCAGCAGAAATGTCTGCATGTCAGTTGTTGTATCGGGATGACATATCTCCAGTTCAAGAAGATGAACTGCTGACAGAGCTTGTTAAATTGTTTGACTGGGATACAGAGAGTACCAGAAGAGAATCATGCCATGGTTTTCAGTTTCCTCAACCAGAACAAAACAATATGGATGAAGTTTGCACCCCGAAAATGAAGCTCAATTGGCAATTTTCAGCAACAACTTGCACCGAGGGTACACCCCTGATAATCAAGGAAGCCCTTCCATCACCGTTCATGGAAAAGGAAATAATAAATGAGCTTGCCAAGCTCTTTCCACGCCGTTTGCATTTAACACCTCACAAAGATATGACTCCAGAAAGCTCTGTTTGCTTTCAAGATGCTCTTGCAGCTATTACAGAAAAGGGAATGGATGTTTCTCATGGGGAGGATGGCAGCAGTAGAAAAGGTATTATGGATTGTTCCAGGGGAGATGAGCATTCTTATGGAGGTAAAATGATGAGTATCTTGGATTTGCATGTGGAATCAAACCACCTTAGCAGTGTCATTACTGAAAGCTGTTGTCCTGATGTTTGGGGTGGCAATGAAGAGGAAGAGTTGAATCCCAATGCCACTGCTTTGTTCCAAGATAAGTCACCTGATTGGCAAGTGGAATCTGAAAATATAGACAATGCTGTTACTGGAAGCTGTTCTGAGTTTTGTAATGGCAACAAGAAAGACGAGCTGAGTCCAATTGTTGCGATTTCATTACAGTATCAATCACCTCAATGCCATATGGAATCCAACAACAGAAGCAATGTTAGCGGAAGTATTTCTGATGTGAGCTGTGACAATGCGGACGAGAACTTGAGGCAGATTGCCAATCCTTCATTACAAGATCGATTATCTGAATGGCACGTGGAACCAAAACAGATTGTAAGTGTCTTTAAAGGAAGCACTTGTTCTTCTGTGGATCCCAGTGTTGACGAAGAAGACTTGAGTCAGATTGCTATTCCGTTATTGCAAGATCAGTCACCTGTTGTGAAGTCTAAAGCCAGCCGGATGAGGATTCGCCCCAACCCTTGCACCAGGAAGGTAGAGAAGGCTCTGGTCTCATCTTTGAGTTCTTGGCAAGAGTCAAAACTAGACATGAGCATGGATAAGGTGTCATCAGAAGGACATCAAGGATTAAACGTATCAAATGTGTCCTCTGTGTGCTCAACGAGAAATTCTCTCAAGTTCCAATCCATTAGGTCACCACAGTCAGAGAATGGTCGATCAACCAAACCTCTGGATGATTGGAATCCCCATTTTGTGCTGGAAACCGATGACCGAAATTCTACAATATATGCGAAAGCAATCTTTCAGTGCATGAGCATTTCTATTGATGACGCACCTTGGCTAAGTTGTGAAAAGAGTTTGAGAACAATTAGTGAAAGGAGAGAATCTGAGAGACCTATAGTACCTATGAGACAAATAAATTCTTCTTCATTACAACATTTATGCATGCTATGGGAGAAGCATAATATCAATTTGCTCATTCGATCACTCAAGTATAAGAGCCTTCAAACAATGGATGGGAGCGATCATTCTGTGAGTAGCTCTCATTGTAAAGAATTGTTGAGCAGGTTTGATATGCTAGCAAAAGCATTCTAATAATGTGCATTCATTGAGTTTTTAGATGTTCGTCTTACCTTGATGACAGGTTTCACGTACAGAGAATGTGCCACCTTTAGAGGAAGTTTCAGACATAAATGCAGAAATACTGAAACTGGAAGAATTAGGTGAAAAATCAGGGGGAGGGGGAGATTTCATTCTTCATCAACGCAACATGATATATTCCAATATTGCTGGTTACTGTGACATGGACGAAAAGCATAAACTGTATACTAGATGGGGAATGGAGAAGCTCTTCTCAGGCTGCCTTATGAAGATTGTTTATGAGCTACTTTGGAAAGATCCACAAAGGTATTACCATTGGGAGTTAGATTAATCAGAGTGCTTTGATGGCTGCATGATTGGGAGAGTAGAAATGATCTTGTTTATGTTGTATAATTGGCAGAATAGAATTAATCAATGCTCTTTTATGGTAATGTAAGTGGTAGGTTGGATTAATTAGGGTCGTTTTATGCTTTTACAATTGAACACCAGAACTAATTGATATTGTAGTTTTATGATAGTGTAAATTTTTAGACAAATGATTCAGGCATTTTCTTGTTTGTTTGTTTGTTTGTTTGTGTCAGATACGAAGAAAGTGCAGAGCTAGTTCTCCAATATCTCCGGTGATAACTCTTTTCTTCTTGTTGATTGCATCGCAGAGCTGCTTCAAATCATCATGCACACACCGTGTGCCATCTCAATATACAAGTCTAATAAATGTGTATTGCTAAATAAACGAACACTTTTGCCTTTTTTTTGTTCTTGACCTTGTTGGTTGCACAGAGTTGTTGTTTACTATATATAATCAATCAATAAAGCTGGCAATTCAAAAATCCTTAGTCTTCTCTCTACATGTGACTTGGAATCCTATTACACAATTATACATGTGCTAGGTAATATTATTCATGTTGAAGTGTAGAAAGGGTTTGAAAATTTGGGCTTCTTTGAAGAAAGATAGGAACACTCATCTCATAAGTTACAAAGATTAATTCCCTCTTATCCAAATTTCAATATTGAAAAGCCAAAGTTCTGGAAAACATTTTACGGTAGTATGTTTGACGATGCATTATTTCATGTGGCCCATTCATAGATTGGGTACACAAGCTTGAGTGCTATAGCCTACTTGGTTGAGAGAAGCAATAATGAAGCAAAGAGTGATAGCGCCTTACTGCATTGTGTTGGAGGGAGGAAAACTTATGACGAGCCAAATTTTGCAATTAAAACCAATGCAATATACAACATTGGTTACCTGTGCACATTTTCTAATAAAGGGATAATTGATGAAGCGTGACATTGAAATGCAAGACTACAGTATAGAGGACCACAATAAGCAACACACCCTACAATATCCTGTCTTTATACAGCGAGATGGAGTTTTTTTAATATGCATACGTATGTATATGTATATATATATACAATATATGTATGTATACACATATATATTATACATACATAAATATAAAAATAAATGTAGGCAGTCTGAGTCAACTACCAATAAAGAGGCAAACTCAGTACTTATGGTTGGACAAAATCAAACCAATACTTGTTTCAGGTGATCCGCACAGGAAAAAGGAATATGTAGCTATAGACTATAGTATCTAAGATTCTAATAAGAAATAGCCCGCTGGTATGATTGCCCAAGGCAAACAGAGAGCTATATAGACATACATACATACATATATACGTCTTCCAATCGAGCAAGAGATTGATTACTATTCATCTTAAAAGTTTTTGTCATCTTTGAGATCGACAAGCAAAAAAAATAAAGTTTGTCGGAGCGGCCCAATAGTAGAGAGAGAGAGAGAGAGAGAGAGATCTTATGGGTTCTCATCTCTTCTCCAACCAATCAATCCTAACTCCTCGTTCTGTTTCTGTTGTATGCTCAAAATAAACCCCACCTTTCCTGCTTGTTCCTGCTAAAATCTTGTGGCCATGCTCAGAACCCATCTTCTCTCTCACCTCTCCTATTACCTCTCTCTCCTCCTTTCACAACTCTTCCCTTCTTCTTCTTCTTCTTCTTCTTCTTCTTCTCTTCATCCACATTTCTCTGCTCTCTCACTTTGATTTGATGGCCTCCTCGTCACTGCTCCTCATCTCCCAGGAGCTTCTTCTTCTTCCTGCAAAATTAATCCTAACCCTGATACAACCCCAAACCCAGATCCTACTTTAAACCTAAACCTTAATCCAAACCCTGAACTTGAAGTATACTCTGTCCCTAATCCTAATGCTCTTATACGGCTTGAAGTGCTGAATTGGCTCGTTGTCGTTACACACATGCTTATCGCTATCCTCTCTAAGATTGATCCTGATCTTGACGCGTCTGCAAGAGGGCTCCTACAAGCTTCTAGAAACATAAGAAGAGAAGAACTAGCGCTTCTAGAAGCTTCCGAGGTTTCCAGTTGTGATGACATTGTTCACCATGGATGCGAATCCAGTCATGATTATCGTTGTATGGACCACCTATTTCTTTTTCTTTGTATTGGGCTACCAGAGAGGTCTAAATTGGTAGAGAGATTAAAGAATCTGGCCATCCTGATGAGAAGATCAGGAAAGGATGAAAATGGAGGGAGAATGAATAAGGTAGCCCTTTCAATGCACAAATCTAAACTGAATGAAACTAGAGGGACATAAAAAAACATGGTGATTTCAATGCAGACACCTGAAATCGTTGAAACTCGAGATTTCTTGAAGAAATGTGAGGAGACTGCTGTTGCACTGAAGAGATTTTCAGCCCATTTGGGAAGAATATTTAATGATCTAGAAACCAACCTCCAGACATCAGTTGACGTTATTAAGAGAATTCTGGCCCAATCGCATGAACTTCTTGCAAAAAACAGTTTAGCCAGACAAATATGGACATCGGTTCACATCTTTCTGAATACCATTAGCAAAGGTATGCTCCTAACTATATAATTAGACGTATTTTATGATAGCACATGGAGTCCTACCTCAATCCAAACATACACTTCTATTAGGATAATCCTGTGGCCATTCTACTATGCTTCTGACACATTCTTAATTACGGATTTAGCCTAAAACAAGCATGTTTACAGGTAGGCCTAATTTATACGAGATCATTAAAGGGGTATGAAAAGTGTCTCTTCATCCAGAAATCTAGCATTTTTCAGAAGCCCCATTAACTTCTTCCTTGTTAAATAGGGTTTGTTGTGCTCAATAGATATGTCCAAGCCCTAGAGTACCACAAATTATTCCACAAAAGATTAGAGAATATCATGATTCATAATAATAACAAAGAAAATATAATAGATATGTCCAAGTTATCACGAATACAAATAACAAAGAAAATATTCCACAAAAGATGCAAGAATGTGATTTTGGCCCCGTAGGTACTAAGCTCTTTAAGAGGTAAGTCTTGTAACAATGGTCATGTTTATTCTACTAGGTTACTAACAATCACTAGTTTTGTAACTAATGATAGGCGTATCATTGCAAATTTTCCTGGAGGTGCATTTTATCTAGAGCTCGGGAAGCAGCCCAATCAATCTTCTTTGCAAGCATACCTATGGAAGAAAATGTGTAGGAGAAGATCCACTTATAGATTTTCCCATTTCAAAGGTAGTTTTGCATCCCAGGAGGAAGGAATTTCTTCTCTTTCGCACCAAGCCCAAGAAGGGCTTCCTAGCCTCTTTGTACTGGATGATGTACACAAACCTTCAGATTTGAGGCCTTTTATGTGCTTTGATGGCAAGGACAAGGGGAGGATCCTTGTTATCTCTAGTGATGTTAGAAATGTAATTTCTGAATGGGAAAATGATGCTTTTGTGGCAGTTTTAAGTCCTTTAAGCAGTGAAGAAGCTCTTGAACTTTTTAAGTCCACTGTGGGTGCATTCTGGGTTCAGATTGGGCATCCACCTTTATAGATCTGGTTGATAGATGCTCAGGACTGCCACGATTGCTTCAAGCTACTGCAAGTTTCGTCAGCTATGTGCAAGGGTTAGGGATGCTTTCACATCCTCATATTGAGAATCTCCTCAGCAAGGATTGTTGGCCAAGAATCAATGGAATGACTGAGGATAATATGCGCCCTGATATGTCCTTGTCGGATCAAGTCTTAGAGCTTTTATTCAATGCCCTCGGGGAAGTGCATCCATACTTCTATGCTAGTAGATATCTGGGGGATAGGAGACCGAATCGACAAGAAAAGAGTTCTTTTTGCACTGGGTTTG
This sequence comes from Azolla caroliniana, assembly GCF_043228905.1. Classification (NCBI taxonomy): domain Eukaryota; kingdom Viridiplantae; phylum Streptophyta; class Polypodiopsida; order Salviniales; family Salviniaceae; genus Azolla; species Azolla caroliniana. The sequence continues at coordinate 213,750 of NW_028230456.1, forward strand.
CTAGCTGGTTGGTTTTTTGTAAAATGGAGGGTAATAGAAGAAGACGACAAACCAGATCTGTTGGATCCATTTGATAATGATTGTCCTTTACAGTGGAGGCTAGCAGGTAGATTCTACGAGCTTGCCCAGACGAATAATTAATAGGAGATCAAAGGAATCCTCTGGATTTAGTCCATTAGCTGATGAATATGCACTGTGCAAATATGGACAGGGCACAAAAACTCTATTTTTGTTCTCGTTGATGAAAACTGCCAGTGAGGCAATCAATAATTTTATTGGACTTTGCATGAATAGCGAGAATTTAGCCCATCACTCTGATACCCTTGTGGAGGAGATGAACTTCTTCCATTCTGTCAGAGATACTGCAAAATCAACTGTGATTGAAAGCGACTGCCGATATTTTTCTCCAGTTTGGAGTTCTGATGAGTGGCCCCTAACTTGGATTCAGGGAGATTTACTGAATCAAGCCACAAAACTTTCACTTATTTCTGGAGGCATAGTCAAGCTTTCTTCAGGATCCAGTTTCCCCAAACTGAAAGTTGCTCTCTTGTGTGATAACAGAAAAATGAGATGCATTTCAGCAAATATCATCAGTAGCATGGAGAAACTTCGTGTTCTAGATCTAAACAAATGTGTTTCATTAACTGGGATTCCAGATACAATCGGTAACCTGGGATCTCTAGAGCTTTTGGATTTGTCAAGGTGCATCAATCTCATATCAGTGCCATGGTCTATCGGTAGGTTGATGAATCTGAAGTGCTTCCGAATGTCAGGCTGTTCAACCCTAATACATCTTCCTGAATCACTTGGGAAGGTTTCTCAACTCGAAACACTTCCGAAGTATCTGGGGCATTGCCTCAATCCATTGGTTTCCTATCTTCTCTCTGACATTTGAACCTCTTTTCATGCTGTTCCTTGGACCACCTTCTAGGCATCGGCAACGGTTTGGTTTAGGCTTAGCCCATATGGCCTTACCCAAGCAAAACCGTTTTGGGGTTCTCAAACCTGAACCGAACCCTAAACCGGTTTGTGAACCGGCTTAGAAACTGGTTTGGAAACCTCCCTCTCTCTCTCTACTACGATCCACTATGTACTATACAAGCTCCCTCCCTCCCTCCCTCTCTCTCCTTTGTGTAGTCTCTCTCTCTCTCTCTCTCTCGTCGTCTGTGTAGTCTTCCTCACATACACACTCTCTGTCTCTCCTCTGTGTAGTCTCCCTCTCTCTCTCTCTCTCTTTCTCTCTCGTCGTCTGTGTAGTCTCCCTCACACACACTCTCCGTCTCTCTCCTCTGTGTAGTCTCTCTCTCTCTCCTCGTCTGTGTAGTCTACCACACACACACACACACACTCTCTCTCTCTCTCTCTCAAGTTTCTAAACGGCCTAACCGGTTTAGACGGTTTGGCAAGGTTCAAGCCAAGCCGAACCGAGCTCAAACCTAGCCGAACCGAGCCGCTAAGCCGTTTAAAACGGGTTTAGGCTTGACCCGAGCCGTTCCCGATCCCTACCATCTTCCCACTTCCATAGCTTCATTAAGGAAGCTTACCTTTTTGGTATTAAGTGGATGTATAAATTTATCATGTCCTCTTCCTTGGATTGATCGAATGGATGGAAGGAAGCTAGAACCATGGCGATACCAATAAATTGTTGGCAGCTAGGACAGTTGGAATTCCTTCATCTATGCTCCATGAAGAAGCTAACTTACCTTCCTCAATTGGTGGGGAAGCTTCAGCATTTGCGTCATTTGAACCTTTCGAATTGTCGGTCATTAGAAATTTTACCTAATGATATAGGCTCACTATTTCTACTGGAAAAGGTTGACCTAAGCCATACTGCAATTAGGAAGGTGTCTAATACCTTGTGCACCTAAACAGCCTGATTACCTTGTGCCTACTAGGATGCTCGAGATTGGTTTGCAAGCCATATCCGTTTTGGCTTCGAATGGCGGATACCTGCTCGGTTCGACCAATGGGGTCAATTCAACACCTAGACCTTACCCTTGGTGGCCACATCCTCCTTCTGTCTGCACACTCGAGAGCCTTCAATTATTAGACATGGCTGAATGTTGGGATGTTGTTATTCTCCCAGACGAGTTAGGAAAAGAAGGGGGGGCATTGCCCGAGCTGTTAGAATTAGAATTAGACTTGTCGGGCTGTAGCATCAAGCAACTACCATGCTTATTGCTGGGTTCTCTTCAAAAGCTCCAAAAACTTAATCTGGCTGATTGTCAACATCTGCTCTCTCTTCCAGAAACTTTCGGTAATCTTACTTCTCATTGGAGAGGTTTGACCTTGAGGGTTGCAAATCCCTAGTGTCGTTGAAGGAAGTTGGGTTCTTGGAGTTGAAGAAACTTGAGTGGCTAAGTCTACGCAATTGTTTCTCTCTCGGAAGCTTGCCTGTTTCAGACTTTCTATGTCTTCGGTCCTTGAAATTCCTAGATGTTTGTGGCTGTCACCCTTCCGAGAGCCTCTCCTACAGGTAGCTAGGGAGCAACGTTTTACGCTGGTTCGTTAGGGGGGCAGTTTGGCACTAACACATCTTTATTACGGTACTCAACTCACCTCCACTCTGACGTTTTGGATTCTGTTTGGTCTGGTTCTACTGTACATTCTACTTAGGGTTTGGCGTTGTCTTACGAGTCTTTGTACATTCTATAGATTGTCACTCTACTTAGCGTATAGGGTTTTCTTATAAGAGCCAAGTTTGCATTCTATCCATCCAATGATTATACATTATCAAACTACTTGGTATTTGGATTTTTCTTACAAGAATGAAGCGTACAATCCAAACAATAATGACCATGCAGGTCTGGGTAGATTGCTTTCGAGCGGTTTATAAAGCCAAAAGCCAATGTTTGGTCACAGTTGCCAAACTTGCTTTCAATGTGAAAAATGGTGTTTGTGTCAATGGAAATTGACAAGTCAACCTAAAATATGGTCTAAAATAAAAATAGATGATAATATTCGGTCATGAATGAAGTGATTATTTAGAATAAAACAATATGCTCAACAGAAGTTAACATCTCTTAGAACATGAGTACCCTTGATTGCTCACAGTCAACAGAAGTTAGCACTTGCAGATATGCTGATCAGGTTTGAAAAATACATGTAATTTGTGTGCATTTTCTTTGCTAGTTGATCACCTGGCCAGAATGATTTGATAAATTTCTTTGCTCTGTGACCAGAATGATTTGATAAATTTAGGGTTTAGTGTTGATGCTTTCTTATTGAGAACAAAACCAGGTCGTACATCTATAGATCTCAGGTGCAGAACGTCCAGATGTAAATTATATTTCTTTGACCTTTTCCTCAGTGCTAAATTATGTTTACTATATTTTGTACGGACTAGATAAATTTGGTGGAAGTGAAGTGATTAGATTTGTAAAGACTACAGTTACATTATATTTATAAACGAGGACATGAATGTTGTAATGGATTCACTTCACTGGTTGACTGCATTACTGAGATGAAATGTAAAACTTGTAGCATGTAGCAAACAAGATAAAAAGACACTTCTACATCAAAATGATCTATGCAGCTATAGTGAATACACATCTCACTGAAATATGACTGTTGCAATTACTTTGTAGATTCTACTTGTAATGAAATAAGGGTTTGTTAATATCTGGCATTCATATCGTTATGAAGAAAGTAAAAGAGAAGATTGTTGGATATCATGCCAAGTTTGTTAATATCATGCATACATACCGTTGCCAAGAAATACAAAGATGTGAGCTTAAGATGCAGAAAGAAATACTGTATGGAAAAAACTGCCAAATTTTGATGCAGAAAGAAGTGAATTTAACTGAAGAAAGTAAAAAAGAAGATTGTTGGATATTATGCCAAGTTTGTTAATATCGTACATGTATGCTTATTTCATACATGCAAAGATTTAATTTAAGCTTTATTTATCATCTGTATCAATCTTGAATTTCATACATGCAAAGATTTATAATTTAAGCTTTATTTATCATCTGTATCAATCTTGGTAATTCAATGTCCCTTAAATGCTATATCTTATGTATCTAAATATCTGGCTAAGCTTATGCAAGCTTTCAATCTATTTTATTAGAGTTTAACTATGCTATCTAAAAATTGATGCTCTCCATATAAGATCGGCAAACTCTGGGTAGTCCACAAAAGGATTTCTATTATGCTGATACATGGTGCATACTCGCCAGTTTCTTATCTTCTCCTCACTTGAAGGAAGATCTGTTGCATTCCAATGAAGCAGCACTGACAAAAGCCCCATGCGATGAAGTTCTGGAAATCCACAAAAGTGGACATTCAGAATGTATATCATTCACGTATAACATATAAATTTAAACCACCTAGCATGCCTGTATTTATTGCTACCTTGAATCAAATGCATGGTTTTTCATGAGAGGATATTCATGCTGCAAAAAGTAAATTTTATGATTGCAAACCAGCATTAGGGGAATCTGATAGCTGGAAATGCCCTCCATCTGCCTCACTGGTTCCATAACGAACAGCCATATACATCAGAGATCGAGCTATATCCCCTCTTACCTGCCATGATAAGATACAAAAAGGTGTACTGGCATCTCATAGACTTGTTATGTCTTAAAATTCCTTTATATATCAGGGAAATTGTTAAAAATATTGAGAATCGATTAGATAGACATATAGAGTACCAATCATAGAGATGTATATATGAAAACGGTGTAACATTAAATGTGCAAGTCAATTGATGGTAGTGGAGATATTCCTTTTCTGTCAACTAACTTGTCATTTAATATGACCCAACTCCCTAGATACAACTGGTGCTAGCTAGTACTTATCTTAGAGTCAATGGCACATACTTCAAGACTAAGTACATTGTAACTTGCCCACAGAATATTCTTCAAGTTGACTTGATTAGTCAATCCTATTAGCCTACTTCGCTCTTTCCTAAATACATTGTCTCCTACTCATCTATGGATTCTTAGATTAACACCTTATCGACCCATATGGTCAAGTTGCACAATAGTGATAGTGAATATCTTGGCAATGGTCATGCAACTATGATTGTCACACCTCAATACCGTTGGCGTCCTCATTGGAACCGCCACATCTATAAGGATTCTTCTTAGGCAAACTACCTCGCATGTCGCTATGCATGCCGCTTAGTATTCCGCCTCCATTGAAGATAGTGCCACTGTTGGTTGCATTTACTGCTCCATGAAACAACTCCAGAACCCATTGACAAGCAATATCCAGAAACTGATTTTTTGGAATCACTATCTCCAGCCCAGTCGAAGTCGCAATACCCACTAAGTTCGTCAACTGTTGGCTTGTAGAAGATTCTATAATTTAAAGTACCCACAATGTACTTAACACACATGCTGCAACTTGCCAATGCGTCTCCTTTGGCTTGTTGCTGAATCACCTCACCACATCGACTGCAAAGCAAATATCAAGCCTAGTGTTGCATTGGAAAATTAGACTCCCTACTAGCTGTCTATACTTTCTTATGTCAACCATTAGTGAAGGGTCTTCTTGGGATAGCTTGCAGTTTGGCTTCATTGGAGTCGACTTCGACTTATCGTCCATCATCCCAAAGGTCTTCACGATCTCTGTTGTGTACTTTCTTTGTGACATGAAGATGCCAACCCAGGTTTGCAAAATCTCAATCCAAGGAAGTAGTGTAGAATTCCCAAGTCCATCATTTCAAACTTAGTTTTCAAACACGTGTTTGGCCAATACACTCGTCATGGTCACCAGTAAGTACTAGATCATCCACGTAATGATGATGATGACTTGTTTCCCATCCTTCATTCTGACATACATACTTGCATCAGAAGCACATTGCTTAAAGTCGATTGATCGTAAGAAGCTGTCTATCCTCATGATGTTGTCGTATTTTGATATCCTCACCTCTTTCCACTTTGGGTCGAACATGGCTTCCTCCACTGAGGTCGGCTCACTCATTGAGCCTATGATGTCCACCATTAGAGCCATGTTGAGAATGTGGTCGAAGGTTCTCCCTTGCTCTTGTATTCTTCTTGATCTTTGTAATATCTCACTAAACCTATGATGTCCACCATTAGAGCCATGTTGACAATGCGGTTGAAGGTTCTCCCTTGCTCTTGTATTCTTCTTGCGCCTTACCCCTATTCCTACAACCTTGCCAGCAAAATCTGTTATTTCTGCACCTGACTTCTTGAATCGAACATCAAGACCCTTGTCAGTCAATGCAGAAATGGACAATAGATTCTTCTTGAGATCTGGCACGTACAACACTTGAGAGAGATGCACCAGTCGTTGCTTTGAGGGAGACGGTTCCGGTTCCTTTGGCTGGACATCGAGCATTGTTCCTGACCACAACATTGATGGGCTCTTGTAGAGGTGTCCAAGAGTTGTACTAGTCACGATTACTGGTCATATGTCAGGACGCTCCACTATTGAGAATCCAAGAGTCGTCGACAACTTGAGTGTCAACTGAAGAACACACTTCTTCAGTTGCGACCCATAACTCAAGCTCATCTACGACATTGTTGGCGAACTCGGGATCTCTCCAAGAAGTCTTACTAGAACCATTCTTCTCATCCGCCATCTTCTTTCGACAATCCTTGATTGTGTGACCCTTCTTGTCACAGTAGAAACACGATCTATTGAACTTCTTCTTCTCTGGTATCTTATTCACATTGTTTGAATTGGATGCCCCTTTACCCTTAGTCCTAGAGACAAATGCCGAATCTTCCCTTCCTTCTCTTGTCTTCAGCCGAAGCTCCTCTTCGAGCAGCATTGCACTTAGTTCATCAAAATTTAAAGGTGTGGGTCGAACCTGAGTGTTCAATGCTCTCACAATGCCATCATATTCGGAAGGAAGTACTCGAATACACCGACGAGCCATATCCTCTGGAGAGACGACTACTCCAACAGCAGCCAGCTGATCTTGAATATCCTTAATCCTTTTTACGAAGGATTCCACTTACTCTCCATCAACGAGCTTCTTTGCAGTAAGCTGATTTTCGAGGTTTTGTATCCTTTTATAGTTTTTGGTCTTATATTGGCTGGCCAATATGCTCCAAGCTTCATGTGCCCTAGTCGTATGTTGCACTAATGTTGGTACAGAGTCACATACACTAGTGACTATGGTACACAGGCCTGTCGCAAAGTTTCGTGTGTGTGTGTGTGTGTGTGTGTTACTTGGGCGGGACCATGGGGGTCTCGGACTAGGGAGTAAGAAGGGTTAGAGAAGACCCATGGTTTGCTTGTTGATGAAGACTTCTTGCCGGGCAAGAGCTCGTTGCCCCCTTTGTGGAGCCAGCTTTCGTTGACCACGACTCGTCGAGCATGTGGGCTCGTCGAGCATTGGCTCTCATCGAGCTTTCGGGCTCACCGCACGAGTGAACGAACGAGTACAAAAGGAAAGACGAGCACACAAGGCGAACATACAAGGAACGGGGGAACACACATTCACGAATGCCCAGATGCCTTCATGTGCATGGGCACGCCTGAAACGCTCCCTTGTCACAAGACGACTGAACGCATAAGTCCGAACGCCTTGATGAGGAGAGGTGCTTCGGCACACCTGTTAAGCGCTTGGACCCGAATTGCTCCCTCATCACAAGACGCACGAATGCACAACAAGAAGGGGACAAGAACACAATCACGAAAGTCCGAACGCCTTGAGGAGGAGCAGTGTTTCAGAACACCTATCAAGCGTTTAGACCCGAATTGCTCCTTCGTCACAAGACACGGGAACCCACAACAAGAAGGTTTACACGAACACAAATACGAAAGTCTAAATGCCTTGAGGACAAGAGGTGCTTCGGAACGCCTATCAAGCGCTCGGACCTGAATTGCTCCCTCATCATATTGCGCGTGAACGCACAACAAGAAGGGGACATGAACACAAACACGAAAGTACGAACGCCTTGAGGAGGAGAGGTGCTTTGGAACGCCTATTAAGCGCTTGAACCCGAATTGCTCCCTCATCCCAAGATGCGCGAACCCACAACAAAAAGGGGATGTGAACACAAGCACGAAAGTCCGAACGCCTTGAGGACAAGAGGTGCTTCAGAACGCCTATTAAGCGCTTAGACCCGAATTGCTCCCTCATCATAAGGCACGCGAACGCACAACAAGAAGGGGACATGAACACAAACACGAAAGTCCAAGCGCATTGACGAGGAGTGGTGCTTCGGAAGGGAGGGGGAGGGGCACCACATTTGTATTTAATGCATATTCCCTCATTTTTTTAAAAAGGAGGAAAAGGAATAAGTTTCCTTGATCCATACTTCACTGTTAGAGATTAGATTCAAACTCTACACCTCTAGTTGTAAGTCAATGCCTCTAACCACTAGGCCATTCACTCCTTATCTTATATTTAATTCTATAACTAAAAGTGCAAAGTCTGCCTCTTTCTCTCTCCTTTTCACATGTGCTTTCATCTCTCCTCTCTCTTACTTTTCCACTCCATACATTCATCTCTTTACCTTTTCTCCCCTCATGCACCCTTCCCCTGTCCATTTCTTTATGCATTGTCCAAGCCAATTGCCCCACATTTGTGTGCACATTGCACATCCGCACTTCAACCCTTGATTGTCTCCAACAACTCGTAGGAGTCCAAAATGGCGAACATTTTGAACTTCCATAGAATGTAGTTGGTTTCATCTAGCTTTCCATCGGAAAATGGAGGTGGACGACTGCGCAGTGGAGCAGCTGCAACATTCATGGACAAGGCCATTGGTACTCTCTCTCTCTCTCTCATGCACAACAACGAGACACTTGAATGTGTGAAAAGCTTCAAATATCTTGGCCTTGAAGTTCCTTCAAACCATAGATGGAATGAATGTGCTACACACCGTTTAGAGGCGGGTAAGCGAGCATACTATGCATTTGGGAACACATGCAATCTTGGAGATATTAAGTGTTGGGTCCTCAAGAAATATCTTTTCGACACTTTGGTGACACCGGTTCTTCTCTATGGGGTGGAGGTATAGGACGATAGCATCCCTAAATCTATGGAAAGAGTTTGAAAATGTCCAAAAACATTTTCTTACAAAGTTTCTACAAGTTAAGAAACAAACGCCCTATACCCTCCTCCTTGAGACGGGATCACTTCCCATTAAGATCATGGCCATGGAAAGGGTTGTTAAATACATGCTTAAGGTTCAAAAAAGTCCCTCACATCGGCTTCCTAGAATTGCATGGGAAGCAAGCAAAAAGATCCAAAAGACACACAAAAGCAAAATTTTGTGTTCCGGTTGGATGCAAGATATAGAAAAATGGTTTGGTAGATGGGATGCGAGACACTTGCTTCATGATGTATCATTAGATTCCTCTGTAAATGAGGCCTTTTTGCAACGCCAATGTATCATGACATGGGACAAATGTGGAGGTTCACGCTTCACACATTATACTACACATGTTGCACCTAACTACAAAACCATAGTCTTTGCGGAACGGGGAAATCATACACATCGATACATGTTAGAGCCCATACCGTTATCTGCCATTCGAACCATTGCTTCCATGCGACTTAGCTCACATGCATTGCGATGTGAGACAGGGCGTTGGGGCACAAGTGATGAGAGTGGTCGGCTATGCACATTTTGCCCTAAACAAGTTCGGGAGTCTGAGTATCACACTTTGATACAATGCTCTGCCTTTGATCATATCAACCATGCTTTCCACATATCTTCGACCGGGCCCAATCCTTGCATGAATTCCTCTCACAACCACAATGTGCACTCTCGATTGCAACATTCATTGGTAAAGTTCTTGAACATCGAGAATCACTACTCACTTTCACACGTATTACATGAAATGTAATATGTTTGGTCTCATAGGTCATATTTGACCTCCAAAGACGATAATATAATCTATCTATCTATCTGCTGCTAGACAACAACTACCCGTATGTACCTAATCTAGATCAACCTCTCAGCTCTGATACCATGTTAGAAATATTGAGAATAGATTAGATAAGACACATAGAGTTACAATCACAGAGATGGATATATGAAAACAAACTTTCTATTACTTATGAGAGTAGCTCACAATGGTAGTTCGCTTATGTGCTCACACCTTAGAGCTTAGATGGGAATTGGACCAGCTCACTACTAGATACAACTAGTGCTAGATAGTACTTATCTTAAAGTCAATGGCACATACTTCAAGACTAAGTACATCGTAACTGATTAGTTGACCAAGTCAAATATTCTTCTAGTTGACTTGATTAGTCAATCCTATTAGCCTACTTTGCTCTATTGTACATACATTGTGTCCTCATCTACGGTTTCCTAGATTGACACCTCATCGGCCCATATGGTCGGGTTGCACAATAGCTACTCCTCATTTGGGGGGCTATCACAAAATGTGCATTCTAAGAGTACATATAGGGATAAATTGACAACTTAGGGTTGAAGTCAATCCTATTAGCCTACTTTGCTCTTTCGTACATACATTGTGTCCTCATCTATGGTTTCCTAGATTGACACCTTATCAACCCATATGGTCGGGTTGCACAATAGCTACTCCTCATTTGGGGGGCTATCACAAAATGTGCACTGTAAGAGTACATATAGGGATAAATTGACAACTTAGGGTTGATCATTGATTATATCTAACAAAAATGAGGAACAAGTTCAAGTCCATTATGGATCTCAAAAAGACTGTTGTTATGTCTTGTTATCAACCCAAAACAAAGATTAAGCAATGTTTTCCTTTCACTGTGCATTTTTTTCATGATGAATTCTGAAGAATAAACTACATTTAGCTATAGCTCCTAGTCTACCCAAATTTAAGAGATTACTTTCACTTTATAGGAAGTGTTAAAGTAGTGTATCACAAATGCCCACTCATAAGCGTCATCCTCTTGGTCAAGCGAATATTAGAAACTTCAACCGATATATTTATGCTGATAAAATTCATCCAGTTTGGATTTCAATCCTGATGGCTCCAAACTATCCATGCTTAACCAATCAAATTTATTTGAACACTGGTATTCTTAACAATTTGGACACTGCCGTTGCAGTAATTATGCTGGAACAATATAATAATTCACTTTCCAGAAAAGTTTACCTTAAAAGGAGGCATCCAAATTTTTTTATTTGTTGCTGTGTCAAGGGCAGCCTCACGATTTGCAGGCACTAAACATGATTTATCAGTATTCAGCATACATTCCCCATAGTACTTTCTTCCTCGTGCAAAATTAACTAGTCAATAACACAAAAAGGAAGGTTTCATACACCATATCATCGTAAGCAAACTTTACTGGTGAGCATGTTTGAAAATAATTACCATTTGCATCAGATGGACGTAAATTGTGTAGATCGCTAAATTCTGCTTGCCCTCGTCTGATACCATATGAACGAGGCCACAAATGTTCTCCTACATCAGAAAATCTAAGCATAACACAAAAGGATAAGAAAACCATCCAAAAGTCATATTCAAACATATCTTACTGTTCCAGCCATCTGATTTTCCAGCCAGTGCTTTCGAGACAGCCTTCTGACTATAGATTTCAATGCTATCAGGCCCAATGTATATTATCTGATTAGTCATTCACTTTTTTAAAGGATATCTTTCATTCTCTTTGAAAATTCATACTCACATGTCAATTGATGCTTCAGGGTTGAATGGATCTGCTGCATCAAGAATTTTCAATGCATCCCAAACCTGAAAATAAGAGTAGTACAAGTGTAACATGCAGCACACGTTCTGTTCTCATTCAAAGGTATTACAAAGTTATATATCATTATGTGTATGTATATGTATAGAAGAAGCTTCATCTTGACAAAGGAAAAATATGTCACCTACACTAGCCAATGTGATTTCATTGACAAAATTAGTGATGGATACAAGTAAAAATAACTCTCTCTCAAACGATTAGGTTTATACTTTTTTGACTTAGCTACTCTCTTTGATGACACCACTTTGGTGATTGTAATCTTTAACTACGTCTCATAGACCATTATGGTATCTTAGTGTCCTTGGGGAAGCATAATGAAACCCATTAAGAGTAAAATAATAAACAATGATCTACCTCTATCTGCATCTGAAGCATCATATATCTGCCACTCTCATCTCACTGAACCACCCAAAACAACGATATGCAACTCCCTTTTGAATACCATTGACATGCTTCATGACGATATCTGTTCATGATGAGCATCCTATCTGCAACCATTCACCATTCTGATACTCTTCTCTAAAATCACCGCTTTGATTCTTGTATAGAAAGCCAACTTCCACTTCTCCCTTGTATCAAAGATTTCTGCCATGGCTCCCTTTTCTGTGCTAAATAAGGCACATGGAGATCATCCACTAGTAGAAAACAATTTATGTCCAAAGTATGTGCATAATGTCTCAGCGTCTCCATCTAGTGCCAGAAGAAAACTACACGAGCACAGCAAGCCTCATAAATTATCTCTCGAAGAAGATTATACTTCAACTTTGTTGAAATGCTGCTCATTTGTACATGTATCTAATTCCAGTATGAAATACCATTTGATTCTCTTGGACAATTTCCTAACCTTCATGTATCTTAAATTTGACAGAAATGTATTTACAATAAATTCAACAGAAATATATAAAATGTGACAAACGTCCTATAAAATTGTAGACTTCCTCCCATAGTTTAATGTCATTTCATGCACGGAAAAATACTTGAGCTGATTGGCAAACAATGCTTTTCCCAAAACAAAGACATAAATAATTGGCCATACCTGGTCATAGGACACAACATGATGATTCTTGATGATGTTGAAGAGCTTCTTTCTCAATTTTGCACCTTTGAGGTCATCAAGACCTTGATAGTAGTGAACAACGTCATCACACTTGTGCTGTAAAGGCATAGCAGCCATGGATGGATCACCAAAAGCGCATAATAAGACCGAAAGTACGACCATAAGAAGACATTGAACAACATCCACCCTCCGCCAATGAGGAACAAGACCATCCACAGCATCAGTGGAAGGTGAAGCAGAAGAAACAGTTGGAAGTACACAAACAGGAAAGAGGACCTCTGCTAGAAAAGCTTCTTTTTTGTGATCATGATTTACACCATATATTGAAGATGGCTTGATCCTTCTTATTTTCATTCGTCTGAAGTTACAACCTGAGGTTTGCATGGGTTCAGTGAATGAAGAAGAATGTTGCTTCACCATATCCTGCCTAAGGCAACGCTCTAGACAGTGGAGAGGGAGAGCAGTACTAACCATTGCCGCCAGGTTTGTTGGAGAGCGTCTGTCTGTCTGTCTGTCTGTATGGAGACCCAAATTTCATGAGAATGACTCCTTAGATATTTGCCGCTGGGCTTGGGCTTGGGCTTGGGCTTTACAAATTTTACTGCGATCGCCCGCAGATAACCCCCCTGCAGATAACCCCCCTCCCCCTCTCATTCATATTCATATGATGATGTAACATCACCGTTAAAGAAAAAACAGAAAGAAGTGGCCCATCAAGTTGCCAGTCGCTCTGCATTGCAGACAAAATCAGTAGCCTTTCCTCTCTCCAGAATTCATGCTTTTATGGTTTAAGAAAATCTACTTTGACACCATTCATTCTATGTCCTAGTATAAATCCAATGATTGAGATTTATACTAGGACTCGTATCTAGCACAAATGTTATTACATATATACTTCTTACATTTGCTCCTATCCTTTTGGCTTTGTTATTGCTTGTTCCGGAGGGGCCTCTTTCTCTCACTAACGTTTTTCTTCTTTTTGTCCAAAAAAAAACTCCTTCCATTAGTTATAAAATTTTACAAATGAGACGATTATGTACAAATCCTTGTAGGGACGTGATAGTTCCATCTAATGTGGAAGCCCACTGACTCAAGAAAGGGAGAGGACGACCATTGTTGGATGAAGGCTATGCATTGTCTTTCAACTCCCTCGGAGCCACCTTTAAGGCCATAATATTGGCTCTTCAAAGTGGCTACAATTTCACTCCATATCTCTTGCAGTAACCTTGTTCGATGGGTGGTTTGGTTGGAGAAGACTCGCCTACATCGTTGTTTCCATAGAATCCAAAGGGTTATTGGGCTGACCAATTCCAACACCTCTTAAGATTTGTCATTAAGAGGAATATAGTGGACATTGCCGCTGGAGGAGAAAAGAACCTCTTGTGCTTTTATCACCAAAGTCATCCCCTCCTCCTGATGCTCGTATCGGCCAATTGCAGCCTGCCATGATAGCCAACATATATTTCCCCACTTGATTGAACCTTGCACCTGGCAAATTTGCAACAAGCGGCCAACCCCCCGCCATATTCTATGGGATGTTGGGCAGTCCCACAGAGCGTGTCGTATGGATTCTACTGCATGTGGGCAATCTACACAATTAGGAGAGCTAAGGTTCCCACGTTGCCATGCTCCCACCGGTAGGGACTTATGTATTAACAGCCATTGGAAAGTGGTAATTCGCCTCGCGTGTTGTTGCTTCCAGATTTTCTGCCAAAACTTGGTGATTATTGCGGAGGGAACTTGAAATGTGTACCAGACCTTCGCAGTAGCCGGCTCTCGGGCGGCTTGAGTAGTTAGAATGTGGCGACCCAATCTAGTTGTGAATTGGAAGAAAGGGATGGGTTTGCTTCCATGCCCCGCTTAGGGATCACACCATGTCCATTGCAAAGGGTCCCAATTGACCTTACGTAGCCATGTGTTTTCATGAGTACATATATGCCAATCGGGTTGTACTTTGATCGGATCAGGATCTACAATCCATTTATGACCAGTGTACGCGAGTACTCGAATGGCGTTATTCTGTGTGGGTGTCTCAGTGTCTCGCAATTCATGGCCTTCGAGCCTGTCTGGTGATCCCCTACCTCTCGGGATCAGAGAGCCCTCCTCCTCGTGGCCTATCCATTTCTCCATTGTCGTCCTTTGAGTAGCGGATTCCCTAATTAGTGGCACGTTAATGATTTCCGATCTCATAGTCCATCCACCCCTGATTCCATGGAGTATGTTCGCTTGATCTTGTAGTGGCATTGACATAAACCGTAGCCAACATTCTATACTTTTGCCTGGACCTTCAGCAATGTATCCCCATGACAACCCCTTACGTGATCCCAGTAGTTGATTATATTCATCCTTGAGACATGGGTTCCATAGGATACGTTGACTGAGCCAGGCAGGTTTGGATCTCGGTTGATCACACTGGAGCCCTCGATGAATGTCACACTCACTAACGTTTTTCAAGCATTATGTAGTGAAAGTCCATAAATGTTTTATACTCAAGACTTGTATACCTCACTCTTCAGAATTTAAATTTGCATTTTGTATTTGTAATCCACTCATTGTGAAACTTTCATCCACACCATGAATCTATCTTACATTGAACAACCTATCCTATCAACAATGTAATCCTATTTCATGAATTTTGTATTGTGTTTATAATGTGGCAAATGCAGTCTAGCAAATTTATCACCAACATCTAAGAACTTATTTGAGATTTATTGCAAACTAGGTCCAAACGAATGGCCAAATTACATATCACCAGGAGTCCTAAATTCCTTAAATCCAAGAGTCCTGATGTGCATCAAATGTTTCTAACATTCAGCCATTAAATGCAAAATTAAATAAGCAAAAGAGCTAACATATTCCAATACCACTTTAATGGTCCAACTTCAACTTCCATATAATACTCTTTTGGTCCAAGACAACTATGAAACATACAATTAACATCACAATCATAGTTCTAGCCATACGTCCCATTCGTGTCATACTCAAACGCCAATATTCGTATCATACTCATACGTGAAAAGGCTCCAAGTATGATTGAAATCCATACGCGGTACATAGATATATTATATATACATATGGTGTATATGGTGTACATAGTGTGTGTGAGCGAGAGAGAGAGAGAGAGAGAGAGAGAGAGAGAGAGAGAGCGTGTGTGGTCTAGAGAGAGAAGCCCTGTTTTGCATGTGTGAGGAGACAGTGATTGAGTGTATATCTAGACTCTAGAGAGAGAGAGAGAGAGAGAGGAGCTATGGGTTTTGTCTGTGTGAGGGAGTATGTAATATGTATATTAGATATCTAGATTTTGTAGAGAGAGAAAATCTGTCAGTTCTCATGTGAGAGAGAGAGAGAGAGTGTGTGTGTATGTGTGTCAGATGTCACTTCTATTCACAAAATATTATGAATATCAAAAAAAAAAAAAACCCAAAAAAAGTCAAAAAAAAAAAAAGAAGCCAAACGAATATCGCGTATCATACGCGTACGTTTGCAAACGTTCGCGTACGTCCAGTAAATTGGACGTACGCGAATATTAGGAACTATGATCACAATTGTGTTTTAATAAAAATTGGTATGCAAAGATAACATTTATTTTTTCGAGCAATATCAAATGGTACAAAAACTTCAACTCAAATGGTAATTTGATAAAGAAAATGCTTCAAATATATATATATATATATATGGATGGGTGTCAATATGGTAGCATAACATGTCCAATTCTTTCACGACATGGAACCTTAGCAAAAGGTAGCGGCTTTGTTACGTATGCACATTTCATGATGTGACTGATGATTGTGCAACAAGTGTCAATTGGATCAATCATCTATTCACCTCCAAAATTTAAATGCCTGGAAAAAACGTAATAGCTACATGTAGCATATACTCAATAGTGATACAGTGGGAGATCTACATACACAAAAGTTCAATGCATGACTATTGTTGCACAACAAACATGGCGGGGATACTTGTAATGTTTTACTCAATATATCGAAGGGTAATTTTCCTACATAGAAAAAGTTCAAATATAAATTACTATTGGATTAGTTGGAACATATAGTTAGGTCGGCCTGCCCGTGCATCACTTTCAACATACATGGTGGTCAGAGTGAGCTTTTTTGTTGTCATTTCTACAGTTGTTAAACGTGTTCCCATGGTGTCAGTAAACCTGTAACTCAAAAAGGATAAAGTGCATGCAGATGTGAAAGGATTGGGACTCTACCCAGTAATGGGAAAACTCCAGCACACCTTGTACAATTTCTGTTACCTTAATCTGTCTCCATCATCTTCTTGACTGCAACCAGATATCCCTACTGTTCACATTCAAGAACTGTCAAAGGATGACTAATACTAAAGAACATGGCGATTGTATAAACAAAATGCTAACCAGGTTTTTGGATCCTTCTCATGCAACATGATCCAGATGTTAATGTAATTTTATGCAATTTATTTACAGGATATGACTTTTGTTAGTTCCAGACAGCGGATCACTAGCACTCTTCTATACATTGCCAATATCAGCTCAAATGAATGGGTTTTTCCTCCGAACTTGATCAAACACAAGCTTAACATTATTTATGAGATTCTGTTGTTTTAACAGACCAAAAATTAAGAGAACCAAAAAGAAATATGAAGAATTAAATACTCAATTTTGTGTAAGGAGGGCAATGCTCATTCAAGAAAACAAAATCTGGGCTCGTATGGCAAGTGACTCAACAGGTATCTATGCAATTCCTTTCCCTTTCCCATATACACCATGAGGATAATTTCAGATGGATTCCAAGAATTATATAAAGATTGTTCTGAAAAAGATCATGCATGGTTTAATACATTCGGCAAGAAGGTGTCGGTGGTGTTAGAGTGGTAAAGAGATAAAACTATCACACCTAAAAGTCTTTGGTTTTGTAGCATATGTTCATATCAGTGATCAAGGCAGGAATATGCTTGATCCCAAATCTAAGAAATGCACCTTCATCAGCTATGGCAAGGATGAGTTTGGTTACCACATTTGGGATGCAAAAAAGGAAGATGATCCGGAGCAAAGATGTACAAGGATAGGCATTAAACTGACATCAACGACTCAGAGCAGAGTGGGCCAATATTTGCAGTGCAGATAATGTTCGTCCCATGACAGAGCTAATTGTAGCCAGTCTTGAGCTAGAAGAACTTGTTAGACAGAGCAGTGCACAACGGTCCCACGCATTGCATCCTCTTATTCCAGGTCCTATATTGAGAAGGTCTTCTCCACCTCATGTGTCTAATAGGAGATATATGAACTATTTCATGCTGACTGATGAAGGGGAGCCTGAATGCTATGATGAATCCTGTCAGACT
This sequence comes from Azolla caroliniana, assembly GCF_043228905.1. Classification (NCBI taxonomy): domain Eukaryota; kingdom Viridiplantae; phylum Streptophyta; class Polypodiopsida; order Salviniales; family Salviniaceae; genus Azolla; species Azolla caroliniana. Next base: position 231,773 of record NW_028230456.1, read on the forward strand.
GGTGATGTTAAAAAATGGGAGATTGCCATGAAAAATGAGATGGAGTCTCTGATCTCCAACCAGACATGGGAACTAGCTGAGTTACCTGTGGGGAAGAAGGCACTTCATAACAAATGGGTGTACAGCTGAAAGATGAGTGTGATGGTTCAAAGAGACACAAAGCCCGACTAGTTGTTAAAAGGATTCTAACAGAAGGAAGGAATTGACTACACTGAAATTTTCGCTCACATTGTGAAACTCAATATTATTGGATTAATGTTAATTGTTGTTGCCATTGAAGATCTTTATCTTGAACAGTTCGACGTGAAGACTGCATTTCTGCACCATAGAGAGGTGTTTGTACTTTGGTAAGGGCGAGTTAAAGTGGATTTTGAGGTATCAACAAGGCACCACAGAGAAGTGGTTGTACTTTGGTATCTACAAGGCTATGTACATGTAGAGTTTGGAGGTGAAGTCAGTCACGGGAAAAGCACCACCGATGATATATTCACAGTTTGAATTATCATTGTTAGCTGGGACTCTGGGAGTCACAGTTACATAAGATTGTCAGTCTATCCACTACAGAAGCTGAGTATGTAGCAATGAGTGAAGCTAGTAAAGAGACAATATGGCTTCAGGTTTGTTAACTGAGTTGGGATTCAAACAAGAGAAGAATGTTCTGCACAATGATAGTCAGAGTGCAATACACTTGGCAAGAATTCGGCATTTCATTCTAGATCTAAGCATATTGGACTTCATTATCACTTCGTCATTATTTCGTGCTCTCACTAATCTGGTTTATAAGAAAATTTGTTTAATTTCCTCAACAGAAGGTTGGTCAACAAAAACAAAATTACTAAGTGGCATGCATATGTGCATTATGTATAAGCTAGGTTAGTCAGGTTAACTATCTTTCACTTCAAAAGTGGAGGGAGAATGTTACTTCACAGTAAATGCAATCACACAGGTTACCATCGCTCACACAGGTTATCTGGATACTTACTCTTCATATCCTCGGCTATTTGTAGATCTGAGTTCAGAGTAATTGCTGGTGGGGACTGTCGAACTGATACATTTGGAGATGCTTCATCTGTAGGCGTTAGTAATGGTCCTTGTAAGAACACAGGTGATTCCACCACCGGAGTGGTTTGAAATGAAGCTATGGATGAAGACAATACAGAAGTATGCTGAAAAGATGATAGAGGTGCTGGTGATGGTGGTGGTGTTGGTTTTCCTCCAGGTGGTAGCATGTTCAATTTTATCCTGAGTAGGGTAAATCTTGTAAGAAGATAAAATAGTAAGTTCGAATCTCAGAAACCCGATAAAGGATTAAAGGTATATGTTGAAATTACTTGTTCTGCACATCTATATATTCGTCAGTCTCATCCAAAATTTCTTCCTGCAGTCATTTAAATTACCATCACTAAACCATTAAACACAGACAACTAATGTCCTAAAATACCAGGCTCCAGCTATATAGATTGCATAATTTGCAGGTAAGTAGTTTCTGATAGGCATTTATCTGACTGAAGAAAAAATTGTTTCGATCCTGGAAACTCCCATTGATTTCATCAAAGCAAACACATTCTTATGGAAGGGATCACAATTCCATTGCCTCTAATGGAACGACTCGAGTTTTACCTGTATGTTGCTACATAAACCTACTTTGTCTGCTATGAATTAATTTTTCCACAAAAAACCACCATGTTACACCAATTCGCTCATTAAATCTACCTTCTGTGCAGAAGTTCAGAAACTGTTTTGTGCTATTTGCCACCAAACTTGGGAGCTTTGTAACACACATTTCAGCATGGGTCAGATTTAAGTATAGAAATCTCTACGCCAATGACAGTAGAGTCAACATGTTTACAATTTATATTACTCATGCAGATGTTACATTATGGCAGCCTTTACATGCATATCATGTTTCTATGACATTAAGGAATCAGATATGTTTCTATTCTAAAGACAGATATAGTGAATCGCATTAAGATTTCCAGTTAAATAATGTATTCACAAAAAATGGAGAATGATAACTACGTAGTAAGAGAGAGCGCCTCTTCCGTTATTATTGCCCATGGTTGTAAACATGGTTATTATTAGGACGCCTTACTTCCTATCAATCTAAAATAGAATGATAAATTACCACTTTCTAGTCATGGTGCTGGTAATCAGTAATAAACTTTAATTTTCAGCAGCCAGAGAGGTATTATTGAATGTTACCATAGGAATCCAAAAAGGTGTTAAAGCTAGCCAAATAATTTAGCACGAGTAGAAAGTTTTATTTCCCATGTTAGAACAGACATCCTAGAAATATTCTGTGGATTCAAACAGGCCACCTTAAAATGAGGAAAATCATACCAACTTGCATATGGAATTTAGCATACAGCAATAATGCATAATATGGATACCTGTAGCAGTTCCTCGATTACATCCTCCATTGTAATGATTCCAATAACCTCCTCATCCAAAGGGAAACTCGGGATAAATCGTTCACTGATCTCCAAAAGATCATCATCCCACTTCCTACTTCTCTGACTTAGATTTTCTGTTCTGCCTTCATCTTTTCTAGAAATTGACAAGCCAGATCCATGCAATGGATTTTGTTTGCAACATAAATTTCTGGAATCTGCCACATTCTCAACTTCAGGAACATCCAATTTTATCGCAATGAATGAGCCTGTCAAATCATGCAACTATGGTCACATCCTACTGTTCCAGACTCTAAACTGACGCCACAATTTGCAGTAAGTCATAAACGTTTCTCAAATTGCTTCTAAGGGATGGAGTTTTACTTTGGGAGGCTGCAAAAAATCCACTGAAGTGTTTGCAATCAAGCATTCAGAGAGGACATTACTTTTACTGTGTGATAGGTGTAATAACGTAGACATTGACAAACATTCACATGAAACATTGAATTATATAGAAAAAACAGACAACTATGTTACACCTTGCACAACCTTGTGCTCCATTGCTATTGTATCTCGAGCTGCCCATTCTTCTATCTACATGACCTCTTATCTCCTTGCGCTTGCTATCCATCTTCTCTTCACTGTATCTTACAACTGCTGCCATATGGCTGTGTCCCTTCTGAAATTCATTGAGAATGTCATATAATGGCATGTTTGCATCAACCCTGTTTGAATAGGTATTTAAATCATTCAGAAAGTTTCAATTGCATTCAAATCTTTCCATTAGATAGCAGATGGCATTGAATATATGACGCACCTCGGAATTTTGCGTATTGTTGCATGTTGTCTCACTAGCATCTTATCTTCAGGTCGTGTTGTTAGCAAGTTCTTTACCTAAAAATAAACCAATATAGAAAATGCCAAAAGATTTTCATGCAAGAACACTTATATAAAGGAGGTCTCCATACTCAGTTTCTCCGCTTTTGGCATAAATAGCTATTTTTACTGGTTTTCTCCTCAGAAACTTCAAATTCATCTCTCATGAGCTAATGAAAGAAAGTCATTAGCCTCTTTACTAGGATACCATCGTTATAACTTATAGCTTTAAACCATTGACCTTTGATACATTTTGAAGTATCACAGGCTGTTTTGCTGAAAATGTTTCGTTTTATTAAATCATCTGAACATGCAGAGTCTATTCGTTTATTATGGGCCCAGTTTGTGGGGTCCTAAATAAAACATTTGTATATAGCACATGTTGCTCTTTCAATTTCTATATTGATTTGAAAATATTCAGGCTTAAACTGAAAGCATCTTCAAGATGCCTAAATGGTATGCACTATGACGCAAATTGCTGAGTAGCAACTAAACTTTGTATATCATCAGCAAGATAATAAAATTGGAATTTAAGTTTTAGGATGATCAGATAACATAATTCGCATTGTATGTGATTAAGTGCCCCGGGTATGAATCTTTCCGGGTACCAAACAACAAATTCATGATGGTTACCTGATTATTTTCCAAAGAAAAAACACTCACCAAAACTAGACCAATTATATTGGTCAGTGAGCCTGAATATACAGGAATCCGACTATGCCCTTTTGTCATTATCAAGTTCATCATATTCCTGCAGCCGAAGAGAAACTCACACACCGGTTATCATTTTCCACCAACCATTTCAAATTGATTCAACAACAGCCATACATGTCAAGCATCGCATTGACATCAATAGAAAAAGTTGTATGAATAGGCATCATTGCATCTTTCGCTGTCTTCTGAGACATTTCCAATGCACCAGTAATTATTGTCGTCTCATCATGTGTTAATTCGCCTCCTTTCCCAGCCTATCAGAAAGAAACATCCAAATATTAATTATTCTGATTCAAACATAAACAAGCAAAGAGAGATTACAAGCTATTGAGTGAATCAATCATAAATCAATCTACAATCAATGAGAAGAAACGCTACAATAAAGGCAAGTTGAAGCATGCTTGCATACCAACTCAATTACCTATCTCATCCGTATGATAGATAAAGTTCAATTCTACGAATACGCACATGCTGTTGATTCTACTTTACAACCAATATATCCAGAATATAAACATGGAGAACATGCTGGGAAATCCAGGATAAAAGGCAAAACTTCTAACTGAATCTCATCCATGTGCTTTTACTCGTGCATTCCCAATAGTTCTCAAGCATCAGATTCAACAAATAGCTTAACTATTTTTACTGATTTAGAGCTCGTAATGGAACAGCAAATCATGTGAGACAAGTCAATGTAAAACCATTCAAATGAAAATTTCAAATGAGATCCTGATATGAAAACAAAAACGTTACAGAAGAAGTCAAAGTGTGCATGCGTGCATTATTTTCATTTAGATAGTTTATACTACAAAATAGTAGCTACCCTTCTTAGGCAGGAGCTTAAATGAAAGCTTCAAATGAGATCTTGCTAGGAAAACAAAAAAGTTAGAGAAGTCACCATGTGTGCATGTGTGCATTATTTTGACATAGATAGTTTATACTACAAATTTATAGTAGCTCCCCTTCTGAGGAAGGAGTCATACAAGATGATACGTTTATTTAATTCCATAGGTCAAATTTGTCCTCTTCATGGACGATAAAATTTCTATTCTATTCACTTAACTGTACAACAAGGAAAAACGATTTTGCTTTTACTTTCTTTGGGTACTATTTGCGTTAAGCACCATTGCTATAGATTCAGGTCTATAACAGCATCTTAAATAATACATAAGTAAAAGAAAACATTTGCAGGAAAGCTAGATCAACGTTTTGAATATCCAAAATCATTACGGAACCTGGTAGAATAACGCAATCACAATCATAGCGCACATTATTAGGTCATTATATTTAACATATATACCTCATTCCCATGCATGTTAACCAGAGTCATCAATTCTGCCCTCCGAAATAAAGCTAAGTGACTTTTCCCAAGCATGAAATCCAGCAGCTGCATGTACATTTAGAAGAAAACGTATCTTGATTCAGATGCTTTCAAAGCTCAACTGATAGAATCCCCCCCCCCCCCCACACACACACACAGAATAGTATAATAAGACAGATATTGTTGGAACGGAAAATATACACAGATTACCATACATTAAATTCAAAAACCTCCTACGAAGTTGGATGTTCAGTTTCACATGACAAATATAGATGACATGATACCTTGCTAATAGGAAATGTTACAGGGAAAAACAGAATGACCAGCAGGCGTACAACAGGTGTCATTGCTGCACCTACAGCTAAGCCATACCTTGAGCAGACAGCTTGAGGGAGAATCTGTAAAACGAAAAATCAGCAGCAGCAGAAACCATACTATTAACCAGAAAAGTAGGCTTCATGGGTAAACCAGATTAAGAAATAAACCTCGCCAAACATCAGAATCAGTGTCACTGAGATCAGGACAGCACCCCAAGCATTTACTAATTCATCAAGAAATATTGGTAAAGCCTGCAAGCAAGATAGAAAAAGTTAAAACTGTACCTCTTCACAATTGGAATAATTGAAAAGAGAATAAGGTTATAGCATACCTCCATGGCAAGGGCATTACCTATCAAAAGGGTACACAGCAATAAATGTCGATTCTTCACAACAGGATGGATTTTAGCTGGTCAGATCATCAAATTTGAAAATGAACAGATAAAATACAGGAGATATTTTATTATACGTTTCCACTAATTCTATAATTGGAGAGCACAAGTGCACAGATTTCCTGGAAGCACTCAAATGGTGTATGGCTAATAGAGTTTATATAATGCAGTAGCTTCTCCAGACTACTTGAACGAATGTACAGAATTCTCCGAATCACTTAAAGCAGTGTGTCAATTGTGAATACTATTTTGCATGCTCTAATTGTAAATCCTTGGAAGCACTTAAAATCACGTGCAGCTAATTCAGGAGCATAAATGCTGTAAATTCACATGCACTTAAGTATAGTAGTAAATCAAATAGAAAATGTTTTGGGGTTCCAATAATCTGAACTGATTTTAGATCATTGAAAACGCTAACCTGCATGTCTCCGATCCTTTGCTGTACCAGATTTAATCAACACTTCCAAATCGACAAGACCGAGGGACATCAGTCCTAGGGTGAGCCCTGACATCATCCCAGCAAAGAGCACAAGACCTGCGCTGCTGAGGATGTAGATCCAAAAGGAGGAATCACAGCAATGTTTTGTCATATTACTCGGAAGTTACAAGTAAAATCTGCAAGAATAATTTTCTTTTAACCCATATTGTCAATCAGATGGAAGTGATTTCTTCAGTAGAAATAAAAAATGCAGAAATATTATTGAATATCATATTCAATTTTTGAATTTTATCATACACATATACCATTAGATTGTGGAGAGTTTACAAATTTAACAGCAAATAGGTTCACAATTTAAGATATTTGTTAAAATTTTCAACAAACATGGTGATGAAGTTTTATAGCTAGTGTTTACTGTTTTGCCAAACACTTCGTATTAGAATCTCAATCACACAGAGTTGTATTTGGTTCCTAGACCTAGTTAAAGAAAATAGCTGCCCATGAAGAATATCTGGAATAATGAGGGCTGATTAATGCAACTAGAAGAACTTCTTGCTGTAGAAAAATGATAAAGATTGAGACAGAAAGAGCTTGAAATAAAACTAATCAATTCAGATTAAAAACTGATTATAGTATTTGTTAAACCAAATGTTCAATTAATCTCAATTACTTTTTACGAACCTGATTTTCTTCTTCGTGATGTTCTTCTTCTTTGAGGAAAGTTTGTTAAACTGATCAATCCAGATCAAAAGCTTCATAGAAAAGAAGGAATAGACATTAAAACTGAATTTTCTAATTGCGTTAAAAGGCAGGTTTTGTCATTTTAGATGAACGAATGCTTTGCACAAATATGATATTATTGATGTCTTTGTTACGTTCTGCTCAAGGGGAGAAAAACTGTCAAATTGATCTTTGCATATCAAAGTCGAGAAGAAGAAACAAAAGTGAAGGAAATATTAAGTGAAAACTGAAGAGCTAAGACATTAATGTCAATGGAAGCCTTTGGCTCTTTAAATAAAATGATGGTTTGCACAGACCAGATTCTGCTTTCTATTTATTAGACTTCTTTATTCCTCTTCTTCTTCTCAGTAAAATAAGTGGAAAGACGATGAGATTTGGCGTTTTAGATGAATGAATGAACTTTGCGAATGCCTGAAATTTTCTACTGCTACTGCTTCTTTTTCTTTATTTACTTTATTCTTCCTCCTCCTTCTCGTCTTTCCTGATCAGAGGATATACATACTTGTGAACGTTGTCCTTTTGTATGAATGAATTGATTTTTTTGCACAAAACCTGATCCTTTAGAGCTGGTGCTTCTTTTTCTTATTATTAGCTTGTATTTATGCCTCTTTGGACCTACATGTTTATGTTATTGAATGCTTTTATTATATTTGTTAGGCTTTGTAAGCCTTTTGTTTTCAGACAATATTCGTTGTGAAAACTTAAAAGCGATTAATTATGTTGACAAGGTTGTGGGTTCAAGGTTAGATTTGGCATTTCAACTTAGTACGATCTTTACCTTTTAATATAGTCTTCTTTTTTTCCCAAAAGAACTCCTTCCATTAGTTATAAAAAATTACAAATGAGATCATTATGTACAAATCCTTGTAGGGACGCGATAGTTCCATCTTATGTGGATGCCCACTGACTCAAGAAAGGGAGAGGAGGACCATTGTTGGATGAAGGCTATTCGTTGTCTTTCAACTCCATTGGAGCCGCCATTGAGGCCATCATATTAGAGTGGCTACAATTTCACACCATATCTCTTGCAGTAACATTGTTGGATGTGTGGTTTGGTTGGAGAAGCCTCATCTACACCGTTGTTTCCATAGAATCTAGAGAGTTATTGGGTTGACCAATTCCAATACAACTTGAGATTTGTCATTAAGAGGACTTGAGTGGACATTGCTCCTAGTGGAGAAAAAAACCTCTTGTGCTTTTATCACCAAAGTCATCCCCTCCTCCTGATGCTCGTATCTACCAATTGGGGTCTACAAGGATAACCAACATATATTACCCCACTTGATTGAGCCTTGCACCTGGCATAATTGCAACAAGCGGCCAACCCCCCACCATATTCTATGGGACACTGGGCAGTCCCACAGAGCGTGTCGTATTGAACTTGCACTTAAAAAAAGAGAGTATAAAGATAATTCAATATTTTGGTAAGTAGTATCACAAATTGGTACATTCGGAAGGCCAAGTGCTTGAAGGTATTCCAAAATGTGACAGAAATACTTGCTCAAACAATTATTGGGCTTTGGAGAGAGATTGTCCATGATCTAAAAGGTTATTTGGAAAAGAAATAATGATTCGATAATGTGAAGATTCTAGCCCCAAAACTAAACCGATATGTCAAGGTTCCAAGTCAACACATTCAATGATGGGTCTAACCAGTAACATCGCGGTTATGACATCAAGTCTATGTGACTCATGTGAAATTTTGATTTTCTTTTTACTTTTAAAGCGTGTACAATAACTCACTTTCGAGTGGCCCAAGGGTTGAAAACTACAACAATTCCTCAAAGAGGATGATGTTATTTATAAGAATGTAATTTGTTGTAGCTAATCAATTCTCAAGTCTAACATCACAACAGTTTTTTGGTAACATTTTTGTTAGCAATTGTCTTGACAATATTTTCATGCCACTCATAATGGTGCACTCATAACCACCTCAACATTGGTAATCAATGACCAATTGAACCCTGTAATATCAAACCAATTGTTGAGGTCATTTTATTTTATTGCTCATTTGACATTTTTCGGCCATCAATCCACTTCGGTTTAAATGATAATTGAAAGCCCCCTCATCTATCAAGGAAACCTATTTTTCAACTTCCAAATGATGATCGTAGGTTTTTTATTAGTCATGTACTTCAATTAAACCTGTTCATATCAGCCTTTGTTGAAATGTCATTGTTTCCTTGACTTTTATATTCCATTGCATAAAATTCCCATGATTGGGTAAATGTAAATTTGCATCAAAATATTGCTCCAGTAAATCACACGTCATTTTTTAATATCATCTTTAACAAACAATGAAGAGATTACATCAACATGTTCAAGCAATATGCCAAAGACATTGTCATTAAACACCAAATGAAACAAGTATGGACATTTCCATAAATTATTGCTCATGAAGCTCTTTAATGAGACATGAATGTTGTAGTGGAAAAGCTTTATGCCTCACAAAACGAAGCTTCTAGGATCATATTCTCAAGCAAGAGGTTTGATGTTGTATACATTATGTATATCAATTATTGATATGTTTAGTTTGAGACCCTACACACTAACAATTGCTCCTAAAAACAATAAACAAAAGTGATATTTACTATCGCTTGCAAAACAAGTAAGAAAATATAGTTGTCGAACTCATGTGCAGATATGTCTTGTATTGCATTTGAATGAAAACATTTTGCAGTATACCCTTATTTCGAATTGAAGACACCATTCTTCATACATATGAGGAATTTATTCAACTAAGACTTAAGATCCTAAATTTGAATGTCGAGTTTAGGATCTTAAGTTTGAGTTGAATAAAACCCACTATCCATATCAGCCTTCGTAGTATTTTTCCCAACGATTCACCACTTGTTTTTTTTTTCCCAAAAAAGAGCTATTTTCCCATTAGTTATGAGAGATTTTTATAGAAAGACTATAGTAATATATAAATCAAGGAAACACCCCTAGCCGAGTTCAAGAATATAAGACTACCTACATATCCTCTCCTACTTTCTCCTTAATGCAAGTACCTAGATAAAGACAAGGAATGGCACTCTACATAGCTTCCAACGAGGATTGAACTCGTGACCTTTCGCTTACGAAGCGAATGCAATACCACCATGCTATGGAAGCAAGATAAAAATTCAATATATTTCAATACAAGAGCTTACAAAGCAATATAATGTGATACACCATGTATTTTTTTCAAAAATCGGTGTTTGTGCTCAATGGCATAGATGTATGCTTATTATGTATGATTATTAACATTTTCTTTATGCATAATTATAATATGGTTTTCCAAAGATGAAAAATATGGTATTTATTGCTTTGGAATTTCTAGGTCTTTTAAGTGAGTTAGACACCATCATTTTAAAGTTGGGTGTTTGTTCACGGTCATGATACCGAGGAGGTAAGTGCCAAGTCGTTATCCCTATATAGAGATCTCAAATTGGACTCCCAAAACCAAATCAAGTTAAACACGATTGATTGCCAATTTGTGTCTTTTTGAGGTTGGCTAGGCAAACATCTTTTAATTCACATCAAGCTTGGAAAACCAAGACTAGTCTATAATGTTCAGATGGAGGACAATAAAGCAATATGGAAAAAGAGTGCAAATCTCAGCAAACATTTTTCTAAGGTGTAATACTTGCTTGTTTTTGCAACCTATCAGAGTGCTTGTTCCTTCAATCTATTGCTAAACGAATTTCGGATTTTCAACATTCAACAAAAAAGTAGATTGATGTGCTTTTTGCTTCCTTTTCATCATTTTTTCCCTAGTTTTCAATTTATCTATACAAAATATTTTAAGCCAACCTCTCTCGAAACATATGTTTAGATCTTAATGCAACAATGTAGTTCGAAAGATGTAGTAGAGAAAAAATCATGGGCCTCATACATGAGCATCAGTCAATGATCATGTGGATATTGCAAGTTACATGACCATAAATGTATACCCTTGTCAAGGGTTTTTCAAAAACATGCCTTGATAATTGAACAATGTATGTATATGTCATATGAGGCGTCATGGGTTTATACGAGAATGTTAAGTATGTATTTCCTTTTCAGTAGTTCTTAATATCAAGACAACCACAATAGAAATAATAATAAAATGCAACCATCAACAAATATTCTCTAAAAGTTAAGATATCTTTTGAATATCAAACAATACACAACTTGTGGGATATCAAAACATGAGAGTGTTTTTGACAAAATCAATGTAGTATCAATGTGGGAGGAGGGAAATACAAGACATCATCACATTTGTCACTTGACCTCGTTATAAAAGCATAGGCTACATCAATATTATTAATATTATAGAAATATATCATTCTAAGGAAATCACATAGGGATGTTGTGTATTAAAAAAAAAAAGTTTAAAGATGTAATTTCTTGTGATTCTAATTTTATTTCCGAAATTTGAAGGAAACAAAAGGAAACATTGAAGAATATTTCCACGAGGAGAGGTAATTTTTTTTGGTGATAATCGGAGAGAGTATTTTCTCGATGGTCGTGGAGATGAATATGGTCAGTTTCGACATGGGAGTCAACAATTGTGGGCTAATCAAGGTGTCCTGTCGCGTTTTATTACAAGGTGGAGAATGAGTTAAAGGAAAACAAAGGAAAATTGTTCTCATTAGGGAACCGGAGGGCATGCTCACATTCGAACGGAGGAGAAACTACTATGTTCATTACATGGATTTGGAGGTAACTGCGAGATGGTTGATATGGAAAGATGAAGCATACTTCTTGAGTTTTTGATAAGGGTGAGTGTTGCCTGCTCAAAGATGGGTAATTGGGACAAAGGTCAAGGAGATTGCTAAAGATGGGTACAAAAGAGATCGATCTCTTGGTAATGCTTTGATAGACATGTACGCAAAATGTGCCTCGCTTATGCTATCATGACTTGTATTGAGGATCTACAAAGTCAAGATGAGATATTTATGTATGTGTCCTTCAAATATACTTATAATAGGGTATGTGAACATTGACCTACTTTCTGGATATCCTGAGTATGGTATGTTGGTATGGTTATGTTGAAGATCTTCAGTACCATGCTAAACCAGATGCAAATAGAGGGTGTATCCCCAAGTTCTGCCATCTTTGTCTACAACATGAAGAAGATGGGTTCCAGAGGCTCCTAACTATAGAAACATGGATGTTTTGATGAAACACTAATGGTTTTGAGATGATGGAGCTTGATGGCGTCCATGAATTTGCAACTATTGTTGGTTATCTAAACCATATTTTTGTAGAGGGAGAGTGATTGCATTTCATCGATTGGGACTTCCAAAAGTTTACAAAAAGAAAGTCACAAAGTTTTAGCAGTGCTTGGGAGAGCTCCAAGTCAAGCACTCGATCTAACTAGGTATTAGTATACCGGCAGAACTTCAGTTGTGAAGACTAGCACTCATCATTCTAATGTGCATTTAAACTCAAATGTTCTTACAGACAGAGATGTTTGGATGCCAAAAGTTTTGATGACCGCAAAAGATTTGAGAGAATCTTTGACTGACTTAACTGAATTGCCAAAGTTAACAAAGATTGAACCAAAGAGCACTAAACATATTGAATTGTACAAAAGGAGGGTCAAAATGATGGTAAGGATAGAAAGGAACCAAAATATCACAGTGGGGTTTTGAGAAAAATCTGTATTGATAGCTTCAATCGGAAAAATGTTGCTCAATATGGTTATGGCTTGGCTATCTTAGGTCATCCGTTATTCTCCTTGGGCCTGTCAGATATTCCCAAGGTTGATCCACACAGAAGTATAACAGATGCTCTGATGGATATGTATCAAAATATGGGAGATGCATTGGCATTACAATATGGTGGATCTACTGCTCTTAATGTTGTTTTTCTTGAGAGGTATGGAAGGGAAACCCTCACTTTGCGAGTTGGATTCTAATTATTCCTTACATGTTGGGAGTAATGGTGATGATTCACATGAATACGATGCTTGGTATAAGAAGTTGCTTTCAAGTGTGGACTTAACTAAGGACTTCGTTTTAGTTGCACATAACCAATTATGTAAAGCTTACAAAGGAATATGCTTGTTGATGAGGCTGAGAGGATTCCATATGAAAACATGTTTGTTTGGAATTGTTTTGTATGTTGTAGCTAATATGCCTTTTTAAAAACTAATGGAAGTATATTTTGTTTTGAAATAAAATAAAATAAAACTGTAAGCTTTTGGGCAGATAAGCTCAAGTTGTAGCCTTCGAGTGTTTTTCCTTTATACTATTGAAGAAAATCTTTGAAGGAAAAAAGAAGACGAAGGAAACATTGAGAACGATGAAGGATATAATCATAACTAAAGGATATATCTTACAAAGGTTCATTATATGCAAACTTTCTTTTAACTTATTATATTTGACACCCACTTCATGGAGTTTTGGCATTAGAAGTGGCTTATCTCAAACCTAAAGAATAATATTGTACAACCTATATGCAAACTTTCTTTTATCTTATTATATTTGACACTTGTTGGGAAATCGGTCCCTCCGGATGGGATCCAGTGTTGAATGAAGAGGACCCGGTGAGAACCTCAAGAGTTCGTGCTGAAGAAGATCCACACGGACGAGAACAGGTCGGATATGTTGACCAAGGTGTTGACGACCAACAAGCTTGATGTGTGCCGAAAGCGGGTCGGGCTGACGAGACATCCCATGCCGGAGTGAAGGGGGAGTTTGTTGGGAAATCGGTCCCTCTGGATGGGATCCGGTGTTGAATGAAGAGGACCCGGTGAGAACCGGGAGAGATCCAGAAACCGGAGGAGACCCGGGGAGAACCGGAAGAGAAGACAGATTTGTAAATATGTCTTGAGTAAGCCTATTGAGCCTATATTTGTAAATAGCCCTAAGTTCATATAAGTATAAATAAGACTTAGGGCAATCATTGTGATGAGTGAGTGTTGTATGTGAAGATTTGTTGTAGGTTTATAACTACTCTACAAAGAGCGACAGTGAGAGAGAGAGAGAGAGAGAGAGCGAGAGAGTAGCTACGAGCACTGTCAATTGTAACCGCCGTTTGGCAAAGATAGCAAGCTCGAGGTTGTTGCCTCTGTGCCTCCACTTTGTATTTCCTCTCATATAGTGATAGTTGGAGTCTGTGGGTTCCCGTGGTTTTTCCCTATTAGGGTTTTCCACGTAAACATCATGTGCCATTTCTGTGTACTCTCTACTTCCCATTTCTGTGTTTCATTCTTAGTGAAGTGTTCGAGACTCGGTTGTGGTCGAGCGATATTCCGCACTATTTCTCAACAACACCCACTTCATGGAGTTTTGGCATAAGAAGTGGCTTACGATGAGTGATGATGGTGTGGGATTGAAGCATATTATCATGAGTAGGTGCATTCATGTCTGCTTTTGTAGGTTTAAGCTATTGGGGATACTCGATGATAGTGAGATGGATGATGTGGCCTTGAGGAAGCTGTTTTTTCTGTTTTTTTATCAGGATGAGTGATTAGAATTAGAATTTTTATCGTCCATAAAGAGGCCAATTTTGACCTATGGGACCAGAGTATGCATGTGTTCTTGATATATGTCTCCTTCCTAAGAAGGGTTATTCATATGTTCAAGCACAAAGTCTCTATGTGTTAATAAAGCATACACATATGAGCTCAACCTTCTAGGTGGTGTCTTAAGTATGGATCTTAAGTTATCACTCCCTCTTAGTATGTCAACATATCTTGAACGAATTGCACTATATGTCGAGCATGTGAAGAGCAAGTGACATTCATCCTCTACCATGCCTTCATTGCATACTTTACATGTCTTCAAATTCGTTACATTTTGATGCTATGATGCAACTTCAATACCTAACTTGTGAGATCGAGTGCGAAGTAGTGTAAGGGCTCTACGAGCATTGCTACTCATATTGGTAATGAGATAAGGTTGGATACGATCAATAGACATTCTTGCTTTATATTGAGACCAACATTCAGGGTTGACATTTGCAATGTAGTATTCTAGATTTGTCCTCTTAGCATCCTCCCACTTCATCCTTAATGATTCCACCAACCTTTCCTCAATCATTACATATTGCATAGCATTTCTTGAAAGCTCTAAAAGATCATCCACACCCCATCTTCTAAACCATTTCTTTATGTCAACAACCCAACCAGATGAGAGAATCTTACTTTTATGATTCTTTTATTGCTTACATCCAACATTCCAAGAAAGATGTGGTAATCGATGATTCGGCATATTCTTGTCTTTTGTAATGTATTTATATACTCTTTGGAGTGCTAATAGTTCTATGGGTCGAACACCAATTTCCAAGAGCATAACCTAGTAAGAGGTAGTGCTTTAACTCCTAATTGCCTCCTTAAAAACATCTTTTGAATTTTCTCAATCTCGTTCCATGCATTAAGAGAGATGGTGCCACCCCATACTTCTACTCCATAAAGCAATACTTGAGTTACCATGGCATTGAACAACATTAATTTTACTTCCCATCCACAAGTATCACTTTGGTTGCATTGGTTCTCCAAAATGTAATATGATTTCCAACCAGCTTGGAGTCTAGAATCAAAGCATGCACTCCATTTATTTGTGGTTGGTACATCAATACCAAGATATTTAAAGCTTTGAACAAATTGTATATGTTCACCTTTATATGATGGTGTGGGAGCTAAAGTAAATTTTCATGAGTATGTGAGAAACTATTTTGAAACTCAATGGCGAGATGGTCGGCAAGATGGTTGATGTGGATTGAATGAAGCAGGTTTATTTTTCATTGCGATGATTGATGATGGTACGACGACCAAAGCATATCATGAGGAGATGTGGAAATCGTTTAGACTCATTTTGTTGCTTTTTTTTATAAGCCATTGGTGGTAATCGGCGAGATGTTAATGTGAATGAGGTTGTTTTTTGTTTGGAGATAAGGATGAGTGAGAAGCATAATTTCTTGAGGAGCCGTCGTTTGAGGCATCTGATTTCTGTTTTTCATTACGATGAATGATGATGGTGTGGGAATTGAAGCATACTATCATGAGTTGGTGGGGAATTTTTTTAACTCATTTCTTGTGTTGTCAATACAAGATGTTGCTAGTAATCATCGCGATGGCGACATGGTCAGGCGAGAGGGTTGATGTGGACTGAACGAAGTAGGTTTTACATTTTTCATTAGGATGATTGATGATGGCGGCGTGGATTGAAGCATATTTCCATGAGAAAAGGATGAATGATGATGGTGCGGGGGCTGAAGCATATCATCAGGAGATGAGGAAACTACACTCATTTTGTTATTGGTGATGAGGATTGAATGAAGCAAATTTTTGTTTTGGGATAAGGATGAGTGAAGATTTTGTGGGGGTCGAAGCACATTTTCTTGAGGAGATGACAACACGTTATTATTTTGTTGTTAGAGGCAGCTGAGTTTGGTGGGAATCGTCAGCATGGTTGCATCGTATTTATTCAAAGTGTAGAAGCTCTGAATAATCTGATATGTTTCAATCTGCAGTACAAGAGAATGCTTTCTCTCTTCGAGGAAATAATAGCTTGTTGTACACACATGTTGAAGAAATGAGTTTATTGAATCCATTTAGCATGGTTTATGGGAGATGTGGAATGCCATATGATGGTACCAAACTGCATCAAAATCTGAAGGAATGATGAGTAAATATGTGGTTCACCACATTATTTTATGGTCCTTATCAAAGGCTATATTAAGTGGACTTGAAAAGGCCTTGAGGGAGTGTCTACTTACCAAGATACAGTTTCATGGAATGTTGTAAAGATCCTAGCAAACAAACTCTTTAGTGGTCTTATGATTTCGGTGGCAACAATTCATCAACATCAACCATTGGAATTCATCCACAAAGTTTCGATCAGATTGCAAGGATTTCTGGTAGTTTGGTGAACATTGGAAGCAGGGCTAAGGTGTGTTGGAGAGAAACTCCTAATCAAATGAGAGACAGAATGCCTAGAAATATATTTGGCATAGACTCCATTAATAAAGGTCATTGGTGCCAATTCCTTGATTAATACAGTTGTTATAGGTGGTTGGATTGTTGAAGCTACATGATTGTTCAAGAGGTTTTTACTAAAATATGTTGCAATATTCATTGTAATATTGGACTGTTTTGTATATTGACTTCTTTAAATACCAATGGAAGATATTTTTTTGGAAAAAAAAAGTACAAGTACTCATGTTTATGAAACAAAGGTTCTTGTGCATACTTCAAGGATTAGCTAGAGAGAGGAGAGAAAGATCTAGAAATTTTTTAAAGGGATAAGTCATAGCATGGCTGCCAACTATGGAGAAAAAAAGAAAAAGGAACAAATCATTCATGTGTTAAGAAGGTAGGTACAAGGGAGCAACATAGGACCAAATTAATCAAACCATAAGAATATTGATTATTGTTATGATTAGATCAAATTGATGATATTATTGAAAATATGGAAATAAATAAGTGAGGACATCATTCCTCCACAACACCCCCTAGCAAAGGATTGGAGATGATCCTTAAACCCCAATGGTGTTCTTGTGTGAGCATGCTACTTGAGCAAGTCATTTGTGCTAGAAGACTTTTAAACTCCTTTTTGTGGGTTTCCTTGTGTAATTTCCACTTTTGCAAATTAGTGTTGACTTGAGAAAACCTCATAGTCAAGGAAAGGTTGGACTTGAATTGATAAAAGCTTACACTAAAGTGGAGGAATTCCTTCACCTTTCATGAATGTCATGACTTGACTAGGCTCTCACTCACTCTCCCTCTCATCAAAGTGACACTTAAGTCATTATTATAGGATTATGGCTAATTACAACCATTTAATACAACAAAACCCAAATTAATACCCAAAAACTCTAGCTTTTTACAAGAAAAACCCTTTACAAAATGGGGTTTATAACATGATTGCAAATATAATTACAATAGTGAGTGAGAGAAGTGTTTACAACGATGTGGTCTAACTCCACACCCGCACTCATTGCTCACCCAACCCAAACTCCAAGCAAGAAGAAGAAAATGAAAAGACCCTAAAACTTAGAAAATAAAACACCTCTAAACCCTTCCAAAAACAAAACCCAAAATGAGCCCCAACCCTCCCTTTTCACAATGGGAGAAGAGGCTCACCCACAACAATAAATGCTCCCCAATCCTCCTCCATCAAAAACCTAAAATAAGGTAGTTAACACCCCCATACACATGCTAAGATTCAAATCCTACGCTTTCTATTATATAAACAAGAATCTTAATCACTAAGCAATTGACTTTTTATTAAACTCATACTTTTTAGATTGTATTTACATTTTTTTTAAAGATTTTTTGTATTTACATATTTGTATTGATTTCTGTACATTCTTTTTCCCCCCTCATTTCCCTACGTCTCGCCTTTGGTCTTGCCACGTGATGTGGGAAGGGCATGAGTGAAAATATGTTGTCGTGAAGTTTCGTGCACGTGTGTTACTTGGGCGGGACCACGGGGGTCTTGGACTAGGGAGTACTCAAGGGATAGAGAAGACCCGAGGTTTGCTTTACGACAATACTACTTCCCGACCCCTTCCCGAGCAAGGTCTCGTTGCCCTTTGTTTTGTGAGGCCGGTGGCTCTCGTTGATCACGACTCGTCGACCTTCCGAGATCACCGCACGAGCCAAGTGTCCAAACGGGTGCAAGCAAGATGAGCACGCAACATGAACGCACAAGGGGACGATAACACAAACACGAATGTCCGTACGTCTTTATGAGGAGGGGAGGTGCATGGGCACGCCCGAACGCTCCCTCGTCACAAGACGTCGAACGTACGAGGAAGACACAAAACACATGCACAAATGCTCGTACACCTTTATGAGGAGAGGTGCATGGGCAAGCCCGAACGCTCCCTCGTCACGAGACAGCCGAACATACAAGAAAGACACAAACACATGCACAAAATGCTCGTACGCCTTTATGAGGAGGAGAGGTGCATGGCCAAGCCCGAACAGTCCCCTCGTCACAAAACGGTCGAACGTACAAGAAAGACACAAACACACGCACAAAATGCTCGTACGCCTTTATGAGGAGGAGAGGTGCATAGGCAAGCCCGAACGGTCCCCTCGTCACAAGACGGCCAAACGTACAAGAAAGACACAAACACAGGCACAAAATGCTCGTACGCCTTTATGAGGAGGAGAGGTGCATGGGCAAGCCCGAACGGTCCCCTCGTCATAAGACGGCCGAACGTACAAGGAAGACACGAATAAAGAAAGAAGGAGAGAAAGAAACACGAAAGATATCGACCAAAGAGATAAATATGTGTTCGATTCCAACGCAAGAGGACCCTTTATAAAATAGGGTTTTGTTTACAATGGCAACTTATAGTTAACCACAACCTCAATCAAAACATAAATATTAAATGCCCTTAGAGACAAAGAAAATCCGAACACAGCGAAGATGAACACACGAGCACCACCAAAATGCCAATCCCAACGAACCACGTCCACCCGAACGGCGAGCACACGGGCTCGCAACGACGAACGGGGCGGAGCAACGTCGAACAACGAAGCTTGGGCTCACGAGCACTTCGAGTGCCGACGCAAAGAAGACGAGCACGTGGCGATGGGGGGGATGAAGGGGTATGAGATGAAGAGAAGTGGTGAATAAGGAGATGAAGAGCTTTGAAGGAAAATTGGCGATAGTCTCCTCCTCCCAAAAATGACCTCCCGAATGTGAGCGATCAAAGCACATCACGGCCTAGCCCGAAGATGGACAAAGGCAAGGCGAAAATGTCGGACTACGAAGACGATCGCTTCGACGACGATGAGTCGACTCACTCACTCGACAGTGAGTTCGGCGGCTTCGATGTACCAATCGAAGCTAAGAAAGCCCTCATCTCTGCAAATAAAAAGCCTCGTCGCTCCACCCTTGAAAAGAATCTGGTTAGCCGATTCGGCTACAACGACTACATGGCATATCACTATGCCTTTATGATGAAGGTGGTGACAGTACGCGAGCTGGAAACATTCTCCGAAGCAGCCAGCGATCCGCGATGGATCAAAGCCATGAACGAGGAGATGCAGGCACTACGCAAGAATGAGACGTGGGATCTCGTTCCCACCTCACCACACAAAAAGGCGATCGGATGCAGATGGATTTACAAAGTGAAGTACAACGCCGACGGTTCCGTCAACTGCTACAAAGCGTGACTCGTAGCGAAAGGCTACGCACAAACGCACGGAGTTGACTACGAAGAGACCTTTGCCCCGGTGGCAAAGATGACGACAGTACAGACCGTAATTGCGCTTGCCGCAGCGAATTGGAAGAGGAGGTGTACATGATACAACCACCCGGCTTCAACTCGAGCACCCATCTGAAAGTTGTATGCCGACTCAAGAACCCACTCTACGGCCTCAAGCAAGCACCGCGTGCTTGGCATTTGAAGATAACGCAATATCTTCATCAAATCGGCTTCCGTATGTCAAAATCGGACAACTCCCTCTACTTACGAAGCGATTCCGCCAGTCTGATCGTCATCATCTTATATGTGGATGACCTAGTCATTGGAGGCGAGCATCTCGTCAAACTCAATAAGGTCAAATCCCTCCTTTCCGACAAGTTCGAGATGACGGACATGAAGGAGCTCCACTACTTCCTCGGCATCGAGGTAATTCGAACTCCGGCCAAAATCATGATCTCTCAACGGCACTACATCCTCAACTTGTTATACAAGTTCGGGATGACTGAGTGCAAATCCGCGGCAACCCCGCTCGATCGCAATCTCAAACTGGATGCGAACTCTGGCACCAAAGCGTGTGAGCCGACTTAGTATCGGCAACTCATCGGGAGTCTCATCTACCTCATGATCACTCGACCCGATCTCAATTATCCGGTCGGTCTCCTTAGTCAATTCATGCAAACACCGCGTGATACTCACTTGGATTGCGCTAAGCGAGTTCTACGATACGTGAGCGGCACAATGGATTGCGACATCCTATACAAGACCGCGATGCCAATACGACTTGAGGGGTACACAAACGCCGATTGGGCCGGCTACAAAGCCGATAGAAGATCAACCTCCGGATTTGTTTTAACCCTCGACAGTAGAGCAATATCTTGGGGCAGCAAAAAGCAACCAACCGTCGCTCTTTCGAGCACAGAGGCGGAATATAGGAGTGCGGCAGTGGCCGCATGTGAAGCCGTATGGCTCAAAAGGATACTCAAGGATCTGGGTGTACCCATCAAGGATCCGACTTCCCTTTACTGCGACAACATGAGCAGTATCTATCTGGCTCAAAACTTGGTGTTCCACGCGTGGACAAAGCACATCGAAGTGCACTATCACTTCATCCGAGAGCACGTTCTAGCTGGCGATGTCAACCTACAACACATTAGCACCAATCTTCAAACGACCGACATCTTCACTAAAGCCTTAGGAGCCGACAAGCTGTGGCAATTCATGACCGATCTCGGATTGACGATCCTTGACCTGCCAAGCTTGAGGGGGAGTACTGAAGCAACTACGCAATAACGCGTGGATTCTACAACCGCGCAACAAAGCCGCGAAGAAAGACGCAAGCCGAAGCACAGACTTTGCAACTACGCAATAACCTGTGGATTCCGCAACCGCGCAACGAAGCCGTGAAGAAAGATGCAAGCCGAAGCACAGACTTCGCAACTACGCACAACACAAGCTGGAGCACGGATTCTGCAACTCCGCATACATGCGAGTCGACGCGGACTCCGGAACGCGAGTCGAAGCAGATTTCAGATACCATCTAAAACCGACCCGACTTGAGCTTGAGGGGGTGTGTTGAGAATCAAGCTCAACTTGGTCTAGTGTGTGAACTCACCTTGAGAGTGAATAGACACTCCAACGGTCAAGAGTCACCATTATGTCACCTCTTTGTATTCTAGCATTTATTATGAGTCATAGAACCATATTCTATGACACATAACTTATGAGCTTTCACATTCCCCATGCTCCATGAGTCTTCTAGTTAATGAAGAGAGAGGGTGACTATATAAAGCACCCTCCTCCCACCTTGTATTTAGTTGAGTCTTTCTCCTTTGTTAATAGAATCTACCTTGCGTATATTTTGTGTTTTACTCCTTGTCTCTCTCTCACTCACTCTGTCTCTCATAAACACACACAGTTCACACCTATTCCACTACACAAGAATCACACCCGATTCTTTACAGAACTGTATGGCTGCATGTTCTGTTTGGAAACGTATGTTGCGTCTCATTGATGTTGCAAATGGACCTAATGTGATTGCATGGGGAGATGTCTTTTGGATGGATGTAAATGTGGATAAACATAATTATGAAAGGGAAAAGATATTATTTACCCTTCAAACTAGGGGAAGGCAAGTTAAGGACATAGCATACTCAAGCCCAAATCGGTTGAATGTGGATGCCACAATATGGGCTACGATATCGTCGGTGGTTCTATGGAATATTTGTATAGGTCGATGTCAAAATGTGTTTCAACAAATAAAGCAAAATCTTG
This sequence comes from Azolla caroliniana, assembly GCF_043228905.1. Lineage (NCBI taxonomy): Eukaryota > Viridiplantae > Streptophyta > Polypodiopsida > Salviniales > Salviniaceae > Azolla > Azolla caroliniana. The sequence goes on from NW_028230456.1 coordinate 254,371, forward strand.
TTCATTGTGTGAAGGAAATTTGGTCGATGCTTATCTCAATTCTAAAAGGTCAATATGACTCCTTCACAGGTAATGAAGATATGATTTTTCTGAAACAACAATCCTTTAAAGGCAAATGGAAGGAATTTGTTAGTTTTTGTGGAGAGAAATGACAAAATGGAATGGCATTACGTACCCCCCCGATGGTTGTTTCCTCCATTAGGACATAATGGGGGATATCTTACCCGCCACTAAATTGTATCATTATAGGCTTGTATTTGCTTATTGCATTGGTAAAGGAAACTATGGTGTAGTTTAAAAAAAAAGAAAAAAAAAGGGTCAAGCTTTTGAGTCCTATCTAGACTAAGAAAGATCTAGAAGATGTCAATGGGGCAAACAAGAGTGTTAACTACTTGCCATTCATGACAGAAGTTACCGACACCAACAATGAACATGAAGTTCACGAAGACAATAGGAAATAGGGAATATAGTAAATATTACTAGAAAGGTTATCACACTTTAGTGAGTTTTAGAGCACTTCTTCCTCCTTGGGTCTCTCATTTCACTCAGTGGAAAAGAGTTGTCACTCTCACCTCTTAATATTTCATCAAAGCTTAAGAGTGTTTAAGGTTAATAGTAATTAGTTAAACCCTAATCACTCTAACTCTTGTATATGTTCCCAACTCTCTTTGATAAAAAGAAGTGGTGTGTTATTTACCTCTTTTATCTTATGTATGTGTGCATTGTCTACACACTTACTTCTATTGAGACAATGAGTGTAAGCGTTATAACCTAAGGTTAACAAAGCTAGAAACACGAGAGTGACTGACAACCACCATCACTCGGTTCACTACCAAACGAGTACATGTTGGTTCCCTTGCCCCAATGATATCAAGGGAGGAAGAACTTCATCGTGCATTGATGTATTATGGTGTCCTACACATGGAAACCACACAAAGAAGAACCCAAAGTGATGGACATGGTGATCAACATTTTGCTCACACCAAGTGCTCATGCAGGACAAATTAATCTACATGCATGCAAAAGTGAAAAAGGTGAGGAAAGTACCAAAAGAAAACATAATATCTTTATTTTCAGGAGGACCTCCAAAGACCTATAAAAGGGAGAGGAGAGCTCATCGTCAACAGGGACCAAATTTAGTATGAGGAAGTCTCATTGCCAAACATTGTATGAGAGAGCTTAGGCTTGCGAACTAAGAGGGTGTTTAGGACCAACAACAATAAAAGGCGACAGAGTTGTCTTGCTAATTCACTAAATCGAAACTTGAGGATCTCCTATTGAAGCTCCACTTTCTCTTAGAATATGTCTACCTTGTGGATCTATTTGCCATCAAACCGCTCCATGGAACAAATTGAGTCACAACTTGCTTTTATTTAAATCTATTTTGTGAGCCTTCATTGTATTTTGACTCTAAGCTCTATTGCACTCTGCTTTTTGCCATTTGACGTCATCATTTGTTGCCACTACTACTGCTTGTTCACACGCCACCGCTCCACGATCATTGCAACTGTTGTCGTACCTGTTGTTGTTGTTGTTGCCATTGGTGCAGTTGTAGGGGGTGTTA